>NW_026967623.1:548617-556740 GCF_028390025.1 Pseudophryne corroboree
CAGGGTGCGAGAGTGGTGGGTGTAGTGTCAGTGAGGTGTACTTGCAGTGAGCAGTGTGTGTGTGAGCGGGTTGTAGTGTTGATAAGCAGTGTGTGTGTGTGTGTGTGTGTGTGTGTGTGTGTGTGTGTGTGTGTGTGTGTGTGCTAGTTATAGTGTCAGTGAGCAGTGTGTGTGAGCGGGTTGTGTCAGTGAGCAGTGTGTGAGCTCGGTGTAGTGTCAGTGAGTAGTGTGTGTGAGCAGGTTGTAGTGTTAGTGAGCAGTGTATGTGTGAGTGAAGTGTAGGGTCAGGGAGCAGTGTGTGTGTGTGTGTGTGTGTGTGTGTGTGTGTGTGTGTGTGTGTGAGTGCTGGATGTAGTGTCAGTGAGGTGTACTTGCAGTGTGTATGTGTGAGCGGGTTGTAGTGTTGATAAGCAGTGTGTATGTGTGTGTGAGCGGGTTGTGTCTGTGAGCAGTATGTGTGTGAGCGGGTTGTAGTGTTGATAAGCAGTGTGTGTGTGTGAGCGGGTTGTAGTGTTGATAAGCAGTGTGTATGTGTGAGCGGGTTGTAGTGTTGATAAGCAGTGTCTATCTGTGAGCGGGTTGTAGTGTTGATAAGCAGTGTGTATGTGTGAGCAGGTTGTGTCAGTGAGCAGTGTATGTGAGCGGGGAATAGTGTCAGTGAGCAGTGAGTGTGAGCGGGTTGTAGTTTTGATAAGCAGTGTGTATGTGTGAGCGGGTTGTGTCAGTGAGCAGTGTGTGTGAGCGGGGTATAGTGTCAGTGAGCAGTGTGTGTGAGCGGCTTGTAGTGTTGATAAGCAGTGTGTATGTGTGAGCGGGTTGTGTCAGTGAGCAGTTTGTGAGCGGAGTGTAGGGTCAGTGACCAGTGTGTGTGTGTGTGAGTGCTGGGTGTAGTGTTAGTGAGGTGTACTGGCAGTGAGCAGTGTGTGTGAGTGGGCTGTAGTCTTGATAAGCAGTGTGTATATGTGAGCGGGTTGTAGTGTTGATAAGCAGTGTGTATGTGTGAGCGGGTTGTAGTGTTGATAAGCAGTGTGTATGTGTGAGTGGGTTGTGTCAGTGAGCAGTGTGTGTTTGTGAGCGGGTTGTAGTGTTGATAATTAGTGTGTATGTGTGGGCGGGTTGTAGTGTTGATAAGCAGTGTCTATCTGTGAGCGGGTTGTAGTGTTGATAAGCAGTGTGCATGTGTGAGCGGGTTGTGTCAGTGAGCAGTGTGTGTGAGCGGGGTATAGTGTCAGTGAGCAGTGTGTGTGAGCGGCTTGTAGTGTTGATAAGCAGTGTGTATGTGTGAGCGGGTTGTGTCAGTGAGCAGTTTGTGAGCGGAGTGTAGGGTCAGTGACCAGTGTGTGTGTGAGTGCTGGGTGTAGTGTTAGTGAGGTGTACTGGCAGTGAGCAGTGTGTGTGAGTGGGCTGTAGTCTTGATAAGCAGTGTGTATATGTGAGCGGGTTGTAGTGTTGATAAGCAGTGTGTATGTGTGAGCGGGTTGTAGTGTTGATAAGCAGTGTGTATGTGTGAGTGGGTTGTGTCAGTGAGCAGTGTGTGTTTGTGAGCGGGTTGTAGTGTTGATAATTAGTGTGTATGTGTGAGCGGGTTGCAGTGTTGATAAGCAGTGTGTATGTGTGAGCGGGTTGTGTCAGTGAGCAGTATGTGTGTGAGCGGGTTGTAGTGTTGATAAGCAGTGTGTATGTGTGAGCGGGTTGTGTCAGTGAGCAGTGTGTGTGAGCGGGTTGTAGTGTTGATAAGCAGTGTGTATGTGTGAGCGGGTTGCAGTGTTGATAAGCAGTGTGTATGTGTGAGCGGGTTGTGTCAGTGAGCAGTGTGTGAGCGGTGTGTAGGGTCAGTGAGCAGTGTGTATGTGTGAGCAGGGTATAGTGTCAGTGAGCAGTATGTGTGTGAGCGGGTTGTAGTGTTGATAAGCAGTGTGTATGTGTGAGTGGGTTGTAGTGTTGATAAGCAGTGTGTATTTGTGAGCGGGTTGTGTCAGTGAGCAGTGTGTATGTGTAAGCGGGTTGTAGTGTTGATAAGCAGTGTGTGTGTGTGTGTGTGTGTGTGAGCAGGTTGTAGTGTTGACAAGCAGTGTGTATGTGTGAGCGGGTTGTGTCAGTGAGCAGTGTGTATGTGTGAGCGGGTTGTAGTGTTGATAAGCAGTGTGTATGTGTGAGTGGGTTGTAGTGTTGATAAGCATTGTTTGTGTGTGTGTGTGTGTGTGTGTGTGTGTGTGTGTGTGTGTGTGGTGTAGTGTCAGTAAGCAGTATGTGTGTGAGCGGGTTGTAGAGTTGATAAGTAGTGTGTGTGTGTGTGTGTGTGTGTGTGTGTGTGTGTGTGTGTGTGTGCGGGTTGTAGTGTTGAAAAGCAGTGTGTATGTGTGAGTGGGTTGTAGTGTTGATAAGCAGTGTGTATGTGTGAGCGGGTTGTGTCAGTGAGCAGTGTGTATGTGTGAGTGGGTTGTAGTGTTGATAAGCAGTGTGTATGTGTGAGCGGGTTGTGTCAGTGAGCAGTGTGTGTGGGAGTGGGTTGTAGTGTTGATAAGCAGTGTGTATGTGTGAGCTGTGTGTGTGTGTGTGTGTGTGTGTGTGTGTGTGTGTGTGTGTGTGTGTGTGCTGGGTGTAGTATCAGTGAGGTGTACTGTCAGTGAGCAGTATGTGTGTGAGCGGGTTGTAGTGTTGATAAGCAGTGTATGTGTGTGTGAGCGGGTTGTAGTGTTGATAAGCAGTGTGTATGTGTGAGTGGGTTGTAGTGTTGATAAGCAGTGTGTATGTGTGAATGGGTTGTAGTGTTGATAAGCAGTGTGTATGTGTGAGTGGGTTGTAGTGTTGATAAGCAGTGTGTATGTGTGAGCGGGTTGTGTCAGTGAGCAGTGTGTGTGGGAGCGGGTTGTAGTGTTGATAAGCAGTGTGTATGTGTGAGCTGTGTGTGTGTGTGTGTGTGTGTGTGTGTGTGAGTGCTGGGTGTAGTATCAGTGAGGTGTACTGTCAGTGAGCAGTATGTGTGTGAGCGGGTTGTAGTGTTGATAAGCAGTGTATGTGTGTGTGAGCGGGTTGTAGTGTTGATAAGCAGTGTGTATGTGTGAGTGGGTTTTAGTGTTGATAAGCAGTGTGTATGTGTGAGCTGTGTGTGTGTGAATGCTGGGTGTAGTGTCAGTGAGCAGTATGTGTGTGAGCGGGTTGTAGTGTTGATAAGCAGTGTGTGAGCGGGTTGTAGTGTTGATAAGCAGTGTGTATGTGTGAGTGGGTTGTAGTGTTGATAAGCAGTGTGTATGTGTGGGCGGGTTGTGTCAGTGAGCAGTGTGTATGTGCGAGCGGGTTGTAGTGTTGATAAGCAGTGTGAATGGGTTGTAGTGTTGATAAGCAGTGTGTATGTGTGAGCTGTGTGTGTGTGTGTGTGTGTGTGTGTGTGTGTGTGTGTGTGTGTGAGTGCTGGGTGTAGTGTCAATGAGGTGTGGTGTCAGTGAGCAGTATGTGTGTGAGCGGGTTGTAGTGTTGATAAGCAGTGTGTATGTGTGAGCGGGTTGTAGTGTTGATAAGCAGTGTGTATGTGTGAGCAGGGTATAGTGTCAGTGGCCAGTATGTGTGTGAGCGGGTTGTAGTGTTGATTAGGATAAGCAGTGTGTGTGTGAGCGGGTTGTAGTGTTGATAAGCAGTGTGTATGTGTGAGCAGGTTGTAGTGTTGATAAGCAGTGTGTATGTGTGTGTGAGTGCTGGGTGTAGTGTCAGTGAGCAGTATGTGTATGTGTGAGCGGGTTGTAGTGTTGATAAGCAGTGTGTGTGTGTGAGCAGGTTGTAGTGTTGATAAGCAGTGTGTATGTGTGAGCTGGTTGTAGTGTTGATAAGCAGTGTGTATGTGTGAGCAGGTTGTGTCAGTGAGCAGTGTGTATGTGTGAGCGGGTTGTAGTGTTGATAAGCAGTGTGTGTGTGTGAGCAGGTTGTAGTGTTGACAAGCAGTGTGTATGTGTGAGCGGGTTGTGTCAGTGAGCAGTGTGTATGTGTGAGCGGGTTGTAGTGTTGATAAGAAGTGTGTATGTGTGAATGGGTTGTAGTGTTGATAAGCAGTGTGTATGTGTGAGCGGGTTGTGTCAGTGAGCAGTGTGTAGGGATAAGTGAGCAGTGTGTATGTGTGAGCAGGGTATAGTGTCAGTGAGCAGTATGTGTGTGAGCGGGTTGTAGTGTTGATAAGCAGTGTGTATGTGTGAGCGGGTTGTGTCAGTGAGCAGTGTGTATGTGTGAGCGGGTTGTGTCAGTGAGCAGTGTGTATGTGTGAGCGGGTTGTAGTGTTGATAAGCAGTGTGTATGTGTGAGCTGGGTGCATTGGGCCTAATTCAGACTGGATCGCTGCAGCTAGGCTCTGCAGGCAGGGATCTACTCGCCAGGTGCAAAGCATTGCCGCTATGCGGGGGAAGGGGTGAGTAGAGCCATACATGCGGGGCGGATGAGCCCTGTGCTAGGCGTGTGTGTCTCCCCCCCCCCCCCCCCCATGTCTGAGAAATGGTGCCCATACACTTGTGAGATAATCGCTGCTAACCTTCGATTTCGACCTCATCTGTGAGAGAAATGGAAGGATTGTGTGCACATTTTAGGTACCTTGAGACGCGATGCGCGGGCACGCCGCTCGAATGTTGCGTCTCAAGATATTGGCCCTCATTCCGAGTTGATCGGTCGCAAGGCGAATTTAGCAGAGTTACACACGCTAAGCCGCCGCCTACTGGGAGTGAATCTTAGCTTCTTAAAATTGCGACCGATGTATTCGCAATAATGCGATTACTAACTACTTAGCAGTTTCAGAGTAGCTCCAGACTTACTCTGCCTGTGCGATCATTTCAGTGCTTGTCGTTCCTGGTTGACGTCACAAACACACCCAGCGTTCGCCCAGGCACTCCCACCGTTTCTCCGGCCACTCCTGCGTTTTTTCCGGAAACGGTAGCGTTTTCAGCCACACGCCCCTGAAACGCAGTGTTTCCGCCCAGTAACACCCATTTCCTGTCAATCACATTACGATCGCCGGAGCGAAGAAAAAGCCGTGAGTAAAAATACTTTCTTCATAGTAAAGTTACTTGGCGCAGTCGCAGTGCGAACATTGCGCATGCGTACTAAGCGGATTTTCACTGCGATGCGATGAAAAATACCGAGCGAACAACTCGGAATGAGGGCCCTTATGTGCTGCACTTAATATCTCTCACATCACAGTGCGATCGCATGTGGTTTTAGAACCACATGAGATATATCGCACTGCGATGGGCACCCGCAGGGAGCACACGGCGGTGACGTGCCGATCACGTGATTACCATGCGATCTATTGCATGGTAATCACTTTGGCAGTTCAGGTGCGATTTCATCGCACCTGAACTGCCGGTGTGATGCCCCGCGATGTCGCGAGGGCATCGCATAATTGTATGGGCACCAAAACTGATCGTAGATCTGCTAAATTTAGCACATATACAAATAGATCTGAATTACCCCCATTGTCAGTGAGCAGTGGGGGTAATTCCAAGTTGATCGCAGCAGGAATTTTTTTAGCAGTTGGGCAAAACCATGTGCACTGCAGGGGAGGCAGATAAAACATGTGCAGAGAGAGTTAGATTTGGGTGGGGTGTGTTCAATCTGCAATCTAATTTGCTGTGTAAATATAAAGCAGCCAGTATTTACCCTGCACAGAAATAAAATAACCCAACCAAATCAAACTCTCTCTGCACATGTTATATCTGCCTCCCCTGCAGTGCACATGGTTTTGCCCAACTGCTAAAAAAAATTCTGCTGCGATCAACTTGGAATTACCCCCCGTTTGTGTGCTGGGTGTAGTATCAGTGAGCAGTGTGCATGTGTGATAGCGAGGTGTAGTGTCAGTGAGCAGTGTGTGTGTGAGCTGGGTGTGGTGCCTGTAAGCAGTGTGTGTGGGAATGGGGTGCAGTACCAGTGAGCAGTGTGTGTGTGTGAGCTGGGTGCATTGTCTCTGAGCAGTGTGTGTGTGAGTAGGGTGTAGTCTCAGTGAGCAGTGATTGTAGTGTCAGTGAGCATTGTGTGTGAGCGGGGTATAGTGTCAATGAGCAGAATGTGTGTGTGTTTGAGCAGGGTGTAGTGTCAGTGAGCATTGTGTGTGAGCGGGGTATAGTATCAATGAGCAGAATGTGTGTGTGTGTGTGTGTGTGTGTGTGTGTTTGAGCAGGGTGTGTGTGAGTGCTGGGTGTAGTGTCAGTGAGGTATACTGGCAGTGAGCAGTGTGTGTGAGCGGGTTGTAGTGTTGATAAGCAGTGTGTATGTGTGAGCAGGGTATAGTGTCAGTGAGCAGTGTGTGAGCGGAGTGTAGGGTCAGTGACCAGTGTGTGTGTGTGTGTGTGTGTGAGTGTTGGGTGTAGTGTCAGTGAGGTGTACTGGCAGCGAGCAGTATGTGTGTGAGCGGGTTGTAGTGTTGATAAGCAGTGTGTATGTGTGAGCGGGTTGTAGTGTTGATAAGCAGTGTGCATGTGTGAGCGGGTTGTGTCAGTGAGCAGTGTGTGAGCGGATTGTAGGGTCAGTGACCAGTGTGTGTGTGTGTGTGTGTGTGTATGTGCTGGGTGTAGTGTCAGTGAGGTGTACTTGCAGTGAGCAGTATGTGTGTGAGCGGGTTGTAGTGTTGATAAGCAGTGTATATGTGTGAGCGGGTTGTGTCAGTGAGCAGTGTGTGAGCGGAGTGTAGGGTCAGTGACCAGTGTGCGAGAGTGGTGGGTGTAGTGTTAGTGAGGTGTACTTGCAGTGAGCAGTGTGTGTGTGAGCGGGTTGTAGAGTTGATAAGCAGTGTGTGTGTGAGTGCTGGGTGTAGTGTTAGTGAGGTATACTTGCAGTGAGCAGTATGTGTGTGAGCGGGTTGTAGTGTTGATAAGCAGTGTGTGTGTGAGTGCTGGGTGTAATGTCAGTGAGGTCTACTTGCAGTGAGCAGTATGTGTGTGAGCGGGTTGTAGTATTGATAAGCAGTGTGTGTGTGTGTGTGTGTGTGTGTGTGTGAGGTGGTTGTAGTGTCAGTGAGCAGTGTGTGTGAGCGGGTTGTGTCAGTGAGCAGTGTGTGAGCTCGGTGTAGTGTCAGTGAGTAGTGTGTGTGAGCTGGTTGTAGTGTTAGTGAGCAGTGTGTGTCTGAGCTGAGTGTAGTGTCAGTCGTGTGTGTGTGTGTGTGTGTGTGTGTGTGTGTGTGTGTGTGTGTGTGTGTGTGTGTGTGAGCTGGGTGTAGCATCAGTAAGCAGTGTGTGTGAGAAGGTTGTAGTATTAGTGAGCAGTGTGTGTGAGTAGGTTGTGTCAGTGAGCAGTGTGAGCAGATTGTAGTGTTGATAAGCAGTGTGTTGGTGAGTGCTGGGTGTAGTGTTCGTGAGGTGTACTTGCAGTGAGCAGTATGTGTGTGTGACAGGACGGTCCCGTACGAAAGCACTCGCCACTTTCGCGTCCCGTCTCCTGCGCACAGATTGGAAGGTCAAGTCATACGAGGCCTGATCACATAGGGGATTCCCGCTTACCGTCAGTAGCCGCCTGTTACTGACTCCACCCACTGCGTTGTGGGCGGGTTTATGCTGCCACCACCAAACTCCTAACCGGCCGTGGCGTTTGGAACCACGGTTCTGCTCTGTATGTGCCGACGCACTGCCTTACCACAGTTGTGTGGTGCTGACGAATCCCCACTAGCCACTTGCTAGGCCTCTACCGGTAGCTGGCGGAAGGCGGAGTCTGGAGACGTTAGGTGCTTCCCTGGACAGCCGGAGGACGGGGCTAGGTTTGGCCTAACCCTGTAGGTCACAAGATGAAGCAATCTTCTTGAGGCAATGATGTTTATTTGCTCAATGATAACCTTTAAAAAGGCTCCTCCCTATTGCTAGGGGCAACAGCATACAATCAGATGTTTTCAGCAGAATAAGATGGTATAATACACCCTGGAGGCTCACAGGCATCCTCTTTTTATCTCAGTTCTACACACAGTACCACAGGGGGTAAGCCCTCCCTGTCTTCTCCAACCAATCAGGTTATCGCACAAAATATAAAGAAATACAAGTTACATTTCAAAAGTTAAGAATTAGATAAAGCACATTCCTGCTCCTCTTCATATATAACCAAACCAGTGGCTTTCCCAAACACAATCTGATTATCATCTTCCTGTCTCCTCTAACATCTCCATGCAA
>NW_026967624.1:2500-12500 GCF_028390025.1 Pseudophryne corroboree
GGGCCGGTGTCCTTTCTACACTTTACCACTCTCCACCGGTATTATTATTTCTCCGCTCTCAAGTTCTACATTTCAGTTCATATTTCATCGCTCCCAAGTTCATTTATTATTTAACTGGTTCCAGCCAGTATCCACTCCGTGCTAACAACAGTCTGGTTCCAGCCAGTATCCACAGCAGCTGTTTTATCTTCAGCAACCCAGCTTTTCCTGGAACACCAGCTGGTACAATCCTGGGTTATCTCCATTGCTACAGTCGGGCCTGGTAAGGACTTTCCATCTAGAAGATCATAAGAACTATCTCACACTACCAGTGCCCTGTGGCTCCTGCCATCCTGTAGTACCCAGGAACTGTATTTATTCTTTGCTGACTTTTACGTTTTCTTTTACTGCTGCTGTGTTGCGGAGTTGTCATAATAAACATCATTGACTTTTATCCAAGTTGTCGTGGTCACGCCTTCGGGCAGTTATTATTCATGTTACTTACATGTCCAGGGGTCTGATACAACCTCCCAGGTTCCGGTACATCTCAGCCCCTACAACTGAGGCTGCCTCCCGTCAGCTCAGGCCCTCAGTTGTGACAGTAAGCACTGACCTAATGAATCCAGCCGGAGACCAGGATCAAGCGGCCAGGCCGATGCAAGAACTGGCAGCCCGACTAGAACATCAGGAGGCTGCACAGGGCCACATCATCCGCTGTCTCCAGGATCTCTCTACTCGGCTGGATGGGATTCAGACAACTCTCCGTGGATCAGGCGCGTCTGGTGCGTCAACCACAGTGACTCCAGCTATAACCCCACCCACCTTACCCATTTCTGCTCCACGTCTTCATCTTCCAACGCCAGCAAAATTTGACGGATCTTCAAGATTCTGCAGGGGATTTCTCAACCAGTGTGAGATTCAGTTTGAGCTATGTGAGGATATTGGGTTCAAAATCACTCAGTCACGGTGGTAGATGAAAAACCAACAGTGGTTTATTAACAGAATAGGTTATAACACAGTTCAGCACACTTCTGTGATCCAATTCTACACGACAATCCCCTCCTGGAGCTCCTGACAGAACATTACTTCTTAGTCCGTCTCCTGCCACCCTCTCCTCCTCTCTCAGATCTCACGTCCCCTCTTTGCTATTATCAAACCTTTGTCTTTTCTACAATAAGGCGACACCCCCAGACAGTTTCAGAGCAACCCTATTTTCACATGCCCAGGCATGTCCCCTAGGCCACAATAGATGTTAACTAAAGTAACCTTACTTAATCTGATTGTGTGGCCTGGAATCCATTGTGTGGGGAAGAATGAGGGGGGTGTATGGCCTGACATCTGAGACTGGCTGTATCTTCCCAGACAGAGCAAATACATAGGTTATCTGATCGTCACATGGGGAAACATTATTTTACAAACTATAGCAGAATAACCAATACATTCATATATATACATTGAAAACATAACTGTACCCTTGTAACAATAATATCATACAATATAATACAATATTGCCTAACATATAACTAATAACATATTGGCAATTGGTGAAGTCCATGTGTAGGACCAGGGCTAGGAAAGTAACCACGTGTCTTTTACCACTGAGCGACACGACGCGCCAGCTGTGTCATCACATGTCGTCACATTACCTTCCCCTACTTTCTCGCCCTGTGTCCTAAGTAGCTAAAGCTTGCTGAGCGCAGTGATGCTCTTCTACATCAGACAGTCTGTGCCCCATCATAACAATGACTGGCTGGTTTCTCATGTGGGTCTGGTGGTTTTTGGGAATAGCACTTTACAGTTTGTACGGAGCCCACCAGCGTCCCAGGTCCAAAGTCTGTGGTAATTGTCATGAGGCTTGTGTGGGAATTTCTTTCCCCGGTCTGGTGGGTGTGTGGCCCACAGTACATAACTCAATACAGTCTTACCAGGGTCTGGTGGAAACGTGATCAGCAGTACATAGTTCTTGTATTTCCCCCCGGTGTCCCATCTAAATACATTAATCAAAGTCCCCTTTGTAGACAGCCGCTGGGTTGGGGTAACAGCATGTGCAACAGTATAATTCAGTAAGTCCAATAACTACACCTGGGGACTTAATAATTCCCCTACACCCAACTGGGTAACCTCACATTTCAAATAGTCACAATTTTCCTCCATAAACAAAATCTGATCTCTGGGGCCCTCACTCTCCCTCCCCAACCATGTATTCCCTGGGAACCCCACTTCCATCACCTCTGGTGCATCAGGACAGTTGCTTCCCTCCCCCAAACATGAACCACGGGTATGGTAATTGTCAGGGCACAATGGGGATTCCTTCATGCCAGAAGTTTCTTCTGTGCTATCCTGGGTAAATGCTTCCTCCAGCCTGGCTAGCTGGGTAACTTGTGGGATCCTACTCTGAGTCTTGTATGCTTTGGCCTGGAGTACAATCTGCTCAGCTTCCTTGTGTGTATCCACCAACTCGACCATCGTTGTACTGGAACATGGATGTAGGTTCACCGGGACAGTGGCATTACCTTCTCCATTCACTGCTACATGTACTGGCTGACCACCATTGTCCTGGTTAGAGTCAGTCATTTCACCTTGCACACAATGCCAGTCCAAAACACATTCAGGTGCCCTAGAGTAGAGCAACATGTTCCCTTCCAGTTCCTGAGCTGATGCTATTTTCACCAGGTCTGATACCTGGATTTTCTCTGAGTCACAGGGAAGATTCTGGCATTCAGACTGCAGCTCCTTACCATCAAGTTCACTGAATGAGAACAGACCTCCAGAATCTTCTGGGAGAGATGCAATTGCTGGAGATACACTGGGCCCTTCCTGAACATCCTTTTCTGATAAAATAACTGGGGCAGCCATGAACATAGCTTCACAATAGGCCTCCCTCAGCCGAATATGCTGATCAGCCTGAAGTGAGACCCTGTCTGCACTAGCCATGCTTATAGTTGGGACATTGCCACCTACTGCTGCCCTCGCAGAGATCTCCTCTTCCACCTCTGCCAATAGGAAGGCATAGTGCATCTTCTCCTGGGGTGTTTGGATGACAGACCCAACTTCCTTCTCATTTTCAGTAGCCTCCCCCAAACACAACACTGTAAATGGCTCAATAGCCAGGACTGGTTGGTGCTCACCTGAAGGATTCCCTTGGAGGCTCTGTTGCTGAAGTGGTGGTCGGGTGATAGTGGCAACTTCTTCCTCAATGTCTCGCTGGCACTCTGGGATGGTTTCTATATCCTCCAAGCCTGCAAATGGCCAGTTGTAACACAGCTCAGGCCGGTCACTGAGTGTTTCACTGTGACATTCCCCCAGGGACAAGAGAACGGGTTGCAGACAGTGCTTCCTTGCATCCACCTGGTCAAGGTCGTTCTTTTCCAGTGTAACATACTGGGCAGACAGTTCTTGACACTCTCTCACTAAGTCCTCATCCTCCATCTCAGCAAAAGGGAAGTTGTAGTGCAGTTCCTCCTGGGGTGCCTGGATTGCGCTCACTGCTGTCTTCACTTCGTGTGCTTCCTTCCGTATAGACCACTGGGCAACTTCTTCCCTTGGGTATGGGAGAAGCTGTTGCAGGTGGTGCCTTTCCGCATCCACCCTGTAACACTGGCCTCGCCATGCTGGGGTATCCAGGGGCCCCCGATCCAATGCCACTTCCTCTGGCTCTGTCCGGGAAGGCAATTTACTCTGCACTTGCCCTTCCGACTCTGTATATTGTATCCTTTGTGTCATTTGGGCCACCGTGGCGATCACTTCCTCCCTGAATTCCTCAAACTCTGGCTCCCCCAGCAGATTCCATGTGGCTGCTTCACTTCTGCAGTGCATGAACGCATTCCCCAGATGACACAACTTGTCCTGTATGCTGGATACTCTCCACCTGCTGATTTCCCACTGAGCTTCATTCCAGTACTCCCAAATGTACTGCATTTTGGAAACTATAAATAAAAGATCCGGCTTCTCAGCCTGCCGATATGCTGACAAACTTCCAACCACAAGCTCCACTGCCCTGGTTCCATTACTGGTCTCCTCCGCTGAGGCCTCGACCATATCCTCCTCTTCCTCCTTATCACAAGGGTGCTCAACGTCCCATTGAGCCAGTTTTCCAATTAGGGATTCCTTGGTATCCACTGTATTAAACTCAATCCGTCTTGCTCGACAGAGGTCCTGTAGTTGATCCTTCTTGCTGTAACGGTAGCATAGCGGGGCGGAATCCATTGCCTGCTGTGGTTTATACCTTTCTGCTGGTGTCTTGAGTGATCCCACTGCTGCCGCCAAATGTGAGGATATTGGGTTCAAAATCACTCAGTCACGGTGGTAGATGAAAAACCAACAGTGGTTTATTAACAGAATAGGTTATAACACAGTTCAGCACACTTCTGTGATCCAATTCTACACGACAATCCCCTCCTGGAGCTCCTGACAGAACATTACTTCTTAGTCCGTCTCCTGCCACCCTCTCCTCCTCTCTCAGATCTCACGTCCCCTCTTTGCTATTATCAAACCTTTGTCTTTTCTACAATAAGGCGACACCCCCAGACAGTTTCAGAGCAACCCTATTTTCACATGCCCAGGCATGTCCCCTAGGCCACAATAGATGTTAACTAAAGTAACCTTACTTAATCTGATTGTGTGGCCTGGAATCCATTGTGTGGGGAAGAATGAGGGGGGTGTATGGCCTGACATCTGAGACTGGCTGTATCTTCCCAGACAGAGCAAATACATAGGTTATCTGATCGTCACATGGGGAAACATTATTTTACAAACTATAGCAGAATAACCAATACATTCATATATATACATTGAAAACATAACTGTACCCTTGTAACAATAATATCATACAATATAATACAATATTGCCTAACATATAACTAATAACATATTGGCAATTGGTGAAGTCCATGTGTAGGACCAGGGCTAGGAAAGTAACCACGTGTCTTTTACCACTGAGCGACACGACGCGCCAGCTGTGTCATCACATGTCGTCACATTCTACAACCTGGCAATTTTCCCAGTGACCGTACAAAAATTGCCTACATCATCTCTCTTCTCAGTGGCTCCGCCCTTGACTGGGCATCACCGTTATGGGAGAGGTCCGACACCCTGCTATCTTCTTACACTGCATTCGTGTCAACATTCAGGCGCATCTTCGACGAGCCAGGCCGGGTAACCTCAGCTTCATCCGAGATTCTCCGTTTACGCCAGGGGTCACGTACTGTAGGACAATATCTGATACAGTTCCAGATCCTGGCATCCGAACTGGCATGGAACGACGAGGCCCTGTATGCTGCATTCTGGCATGGCTTATCTGAGCTTATTAAAGATGAGTTAGCTACCAGAGACTTACCTTCTAAGTTAGATGAGCTAATCTCACTCTGCACGAAAGTTGATTTACGTTTCAGAGAGAGAGCAACTGAGCGTGGAAGATCATCTGCTCCAAAATCTTCTGCTCCTCCTCCTCGTCAACTGTCACCATCTAAAGATGAGCCCATGCAAATTGGCCGTTCCCGTTTAACTCCTGCTGAGTGCCGAAGACGTCTCTCTGAGTCTCTTTGTCTTTACTGTGCAGCTCCGTCTCACACCATCAATGCCTGTCCCGAACGTCCGGGAAAACTCCAAACCCTAGCTCGCCCAGGAGAGGGCCGGCTAGGAGTAATGATCTCCTCTCCATCTCCTCATGATTGTAATCTCCCAGTCTCGCTTCAAGTTGCTCAACGTTATCGGAACGTCATTGCTCTCCTTGATTCCGGAGCAGCTGGGAACTTTATTACTGAAGCCTATGTTAAACGGTGGTCCCTACCCACCGAGAGACTTCCTTCCTCCTTTTCCTTAACTGCCGTGGATGGCAGTAAAATTTTTGATACTGTTATTGCTCTAAGGACTCTACCAGTTCGTCTGAGAGTGGGAGTTCTTCATTCCGAACTTATTTCACTTTTAGTGATTCCAAGAGCCACACATCCTGTGGTCCTGGGCCTTCCATGGCTCCGTCTTCACAATCCTACAATTGATTGGACGACTACGCAAATCCTGGCATGGGGTTCCTCCTGTGCAGAGACATGTTTGTTTAAAGTATTGCCTGTCTGTTCTTCCTCCCCCAGGTCGTCTGATGTTCCACCTCCTCCATATCAAGATTTCACGGATGTGTTCAGTAAAGCTTCTGCTGATATCCTTCCTCCTCATAGAGAATGGGACTGCTCGATTGATCTCGTTCCAGGGAAGGTTCCACCTCGAGGCCGAACTTATCCGTTGTCTCTGCCTGAGACGCATTCTATGGAGGAATACATTAAAGAGAACCTAGCAAAGGGGTTCATTCGACCTTCTTCTTCCCCAGCCGGCGCAGGCTTCTTTTTTGTAAAAAAGAAAGATGGTGGTCTGCGGCCGTGCATCGACTACAGAGGTTTGAACGACATTACCATCAAGAACCGTTATCCTTTACCCCTGATTACTGAGCTCTTTGACAGAGTTAGCGGAGCTACCATCTTTACAAAGCTGGACTTGCGAGGTGCATACAATCTCATCCGGATCCGTGAGGGTGACGAGTGGAAGACCGCCTTTAACACCCGTGACGGACATTATGAGTACCTCGTCATGCCCTTCGGATTGAGCAATGCTCCAGCTGTCTTCCAGCATTTTGTCAATGAGATTTTCAGAGACATTCTATACCGTCATGTCGTGGTCTATCTAGACGATATCCTCATTTTTGCCAACGATTTAGAGGAACATCGTTTTTGGGTTAAAGAGGTTCTGTCCCGTCTCCGTGTCAATCATCTCTATTGCAAATTAGAAAAATGCGTCTTTGAAGTCAAGTCCATTCCGTTTCTAGGGTACATTGTGTCCGGTTCCGGACTAGAGATGGATCCTGAGAAACTACAAGCAATTCAGAATTGCCCGGTACCCTTAACCCTCAAAGGGGTCCAGAGGTTCTTAGGGTTCGCCAATTATTACCGAAAGTTTATACGAGACTTTTCCACCATTGTGGCGCCTATTACTGCTTTCACCAAGAAGGGTGCTAACCCGTCCAAGTGGTCTGAAGAAGCCATGCAAGCTTTTCATCTTTTAAAACAGAGGTTCATCTCTGCGCCTGTCCTGAAACAGCCTGACATCGACTCTCCTTTCATCCTAGAGGTGGATGCCTCCTCCGTTGGAGTAGGAGCGGTGTTATCTCAGAGGGCTAAAGATGGCCATTTACATCCTTGCAGTTTCTTCTCCCGGAAGTTCTCCCCAGCTGAGCGCAACTATGCCATTGGCGACCAGGAGTTGCTAGCCATCAAGCTCGCTCTAGAAGAGTGGAGGTATCTGTTGGAGGGAGCTTCTCATTTAATCACCATACTTACAGACCACAAGAACCTTTTATTCCTGAAGGGCGCACAATGTCTCAACCCTCGTCAGGCCAGATGGGCACTTTTCTTTTCCAGGTTCGACTTTAAACTCCAGTTCTGTCCGGGCTCTCAGAATCGCAAGGCCGATGCCCTTTCCCGCTCATGGGAGCAAGAAAATGAGTCAGAGTCTTCAGACAAGCATCCCATTATAAATCCGTTGGCATTCTCCACGGTAGGGATGGACTCTACGCCCCCATCAGGGAAAAGTTTTGTGAAGCCGATGCTAAGGAAGAAGCTCATGCATTGGGCCCATGCTTCCCGTTTTGCCAGACATACAGGTATCCAAAAAACCCTGGAGTTTATCTCTAGGTCCTATTGGTGGCCAACTCTGAAAAAGGACGTCTTGGAGTTTATTGCATCTTGCCCAAAGTGTGCCCAACATAAAGTATCCCGCCAGTCGCCTGCGGGGCAACTGGTTCCACTATCCGTTCCCCGTCGACCATGGACCCACTTGTCGATGGATTTCATTACAGACTTACCCATGTGCAACAAGTTCAATACCATCTGGGTGGTAGTTGACCGGTTCACCAAGATGGCACACTTCATTCCTCTCACCGGTCTTCCGTCAGCTTCCAAGTTGGCTCAAGTATTCATACAAGAGATCTTCCGACTCCACGGTCTTCCTGAAGAAATTATCTCAGATCGAGGAGTTCAATTCACAGCCAAATTCTGGCGAAGTTTATGTCAAGTCCTCCAAGTCAAGCTAAAGTTTTCCACGGCTTACCATCCTCAGACCAATGGTCAAACCGAGAGGGTGAATCAGGACTTGGAGGCCTTCCTCCGCATCTATGTGTCCTCCTCTCAAGATGACTGGGTTCAATTACTTCCCTGGGCCGAGTTCTGTCATAACAACCAGTATCATTCTTCATCTGCTTCAACACCATTCTTCACTAACTTTGGATTCCACCCTAAAGTTCCTGAGTTCCAACCGCTTCCAGCAACTTCTGTTCCCGCAGTGGATATCACCTTGCATCAGTTTGCCAATATCTGGAAGAGCGTACGATCAGCTCTGCTCAAGGCATCGTTCAGGTACAAGAAGTTTGCGGATAAGAAGCGTCGAGCAGTTCCTGCTCTCAAGGTGGGTGATCGGGTATGGTTATCCACGAAGAATTTGAGGTTAAGAGTTCCCAGTATGAAGTTTGCACCTCGCTATATCGGTCCTTTCAAGATTGAACAAGTCATCAATCCTGTTGCTTACAGACTCCAGTTGCCTCCCTTCTTAAAAATACCCAGGACATTCCATGTTTCCCTGTTGAAACCGCTGATCTTGAATCGGTTTCATTCCTCACTTCCTCCAACTCCGAAAGTCCAAACTCAACGAGGCGTTGAGTATGAAGTGGCCAAGATCCTGGACTCACGTCACCGTTACGGTCAACTACAATATCTTATTGACTGGAAGGGTTATGGTCCTGAGGATCGTTCATGGACCAATGCTTCTGATGTCCATGCTCCTGCCTTGGTCCGGAGATTCCATTCCAAGTTTCCTCAAAAGCCAAAGAAGTGTCCTGGGGCCACTCCTAAAGGGGGGGGTGCTGTCACGATCCGGGTATCTGGACGCCATTTCTTACCCATCAGATGCCTCCTAAGGCTGGCTCAGCGCTCCAGGACCGGATCCCATCTGTTATCCTAATGTTCACATTCCTGCATCCTCTCCTGTCTCTCTGAGACGCTGTCACAGTAACGCCTTATTACATCTGGCATGGCGTCTCCCGCGGCCTCCGCCGCCGTCCCTGAGCTTCTGCATGCAGAGTGTCAGAGTGGCGATTACGTCAGCCGCGGCCTCCGCTGTGTCCGCGTGGTTGGATGTGCACTTGTCAGCCTGGCGTCTCCTGTCTCCAGTGGCCGGCGCCGCCATTACTGTTTTCATTACCACATGGATTACAAACCAAACTTCCCTCCAAGTGTCTGCATGGGCGCAGCCATCTTGGATTCTGTCAGCTGATCATTTCCACCAATCTGTTCTCAGTATTGATAATCTGCATAATTGCCTAGCCAATCCCTTCCTTGCTGCAGGTATAAATACACTGTGCCTGAGCAAGGAAGGCGTCAGTGCTTTGGTTGTCAAACCTAGTTCCTGTTTGTCTCTCTCCTGTGATTGTCTTCCAGGTTCCAGCTCCTGTCTCAAGACTTCCACCATAGAGACCCGCACCAGCATTCCACCTGCGGTGTAGCCTGACTCTCCAATCCATTGTGGATTCATCTGTTTCCAGCTACAACATTACCTGCTTCCAGCTCACCTTCCAGCAGAGTACAGCTTCCCTTAAAGGGCCGGTGTCCTTTCTACACTTTACCACTCTCCACCGGTATTATTATTTCTCCGCTCTCAAGTTCTACATTTCAGTTCATATTTCATCGCTCCCAAGTTCATTTATTATTTAACTGGTTCCAGCCAGTATCCACTCCGTGCTAACAACAGTCTGGTTCCAGCCAGTATCCACAGCAGCTGTTTTATCTTCAGCAACCCAGCTTTTCCTGGAACACCAGCTGGCACAATCCTGGGTTATCTCCATTGCTACAGTCGGGCCTGGTAAGGACTTTCCATCTAGAAGATCATAAGAACTATCTCACACTACCAGTGCCCTGTGGCTCCTGCCATCCTGTAGTACCCAGGAACTGTATTTATTCTTTGCTGACTTTTACGTTTTCTTTTACTG
>NW_026967624.1:384741-457241 GCF_028390025.1 Pseudophryne corroboree
GGGGGAGAGAGGGAGGACACGGTGAAGGGAGAGAGAGAGGACACGGGGGAGAGGGGAGAGAGGACACGGGGGGAGAGAGGGAGAGAGGACACGGGGGGAGAGAGAGAGAGGACACGGGGGGAGAGAGAGAGAGGACACCTGGAAGGGAGGGAGAGAGAGAGAGGACACCAGGGGGAGAGAGGACACCGGGGAGGGAGAGAGAGAGAGAGAGGGAGAGAGGACACCGGGGAGAGAGAGAGAGGACACCGGGGGGAGAGAGAGGGGGGCACTGTAGAGAGAGAGAGGGCGGGCATGGGGGAGAGAGGGAGGACACGGTGAAGGGAGAGAGAGAGGACACGGGGAAGAGAGGACACGGGTGGAGAGAGAGAGAGAGGACACGGGTGGAGAGAGAGACAGAGGACACGGGTGGAGAGAGAGACAGAGGACACGGGTGGAGAGAGAGAGAGGACACGGGTGGAGAGAGAGAGAGAGGACACGGGTGGAGAGAGAGAGAGAGGACACGGGTGGAGAGAGAGAGAGAGGACACGGGGGGGAGAGAGGACACGGGGGAGGAGAGAGAGGACACGGGGGAGAGAGAGAGGACACGGGGGGAGAGAGAGAGAGAGGACACGGGGGGAGAGAGAGAGAGGACACGGGGGGAGAGAGAGAGGACACGGGGGAGAGGGAGAGAGGACACGGGGGAGAGGGAGAGAGAGGACACGGGGGGAGAGGGAGAGAGGACACGGGGAGAGAGAGAGAGAGGACACGGGGAGAGAGAGGACACTTGGAAGGGAGGGAGAGAGAGAGAGAGGGAGAGAGGGGGCACTGGAGAGGGGGGGCATGGGGGAGAGAGGGAGGACACGGTGAAGAGAGAGGACACGGGGGAGAGAGAGAGAGGACACGGGGGGAGAGAGAGAGGACACGGGGGAGAGAGAGAGAGGACACGGGGGGAGAGAGAGAGGACACGGGGGGAGAGAGAGAGAGGACACGGGGGGAGAGAGAGAGGACACGGGGGGAGAGAGAGAGGACACGGGGGGAGAGAGAGAGGACACGGGGGAGAGAGAGAGGACACGGGGGAGAGAGAGAGGACACGGGAGGAGAGAGAGGACACGGGGGGAGAGAGAGAGGACACGGGGGGAGAGAGAGAGAGGACACGGGGGAGAGAGAGAGGACACGGGGGGAGAGAGAGAGGACACGGGGGAGAGGGAGAGAGGACACGGGGGGAGAGGGAGAGAGGACACGGGGAGAGAGAGAGGACACGGGGGAGAGAGAGGACACTTGGAAGGGAGAGAGAGAGAGACAGAGAGGGGGCACTGGAGATGGGGGGCATGGGGGGAGAGAGGGAGGACACGGTGAAGAGAGAGGACACGGGGGAGAGAGAGAGGACACGGGGGGAGAGAGAGGACACGGGGGGAGAGAGAGGACACGGGGGGAGAGAGAGGACACGGGGGGGAGAGAGAGAGGACACGGGGGGAGAGAGAGAGGACACGGGGGGGAGAGAGAGAGGACACGAGGGGGAGAGAGAGGACACGGGGGGAGAGAGAGAGGACACGGGGGGGAGAGAGAGAGGACACGGGGGGGAGAGAGAGAGGACACGGGGGAGAGAGAGAGAGGACACGGGGGGGAGAGAGAGGGGACACGGGAGGAGAGAGAGAGGGGACACGGGAGGAGAGAGAGAGGGGCCACCGGGGGGGGGGAGAGAGAGAGGACACGGGGGGAGAGAGAGAGAGAGGACACGGGGGAGAGAGAGAGAGAGAGAGGACACGGGGGGAGAGAGAGAGGACACGGGGGGAGAGAGAGAGAGGACACGGGGAGAGAGGACACGGGGGGAGAGGGAGAGAGGACACGGGGAGAGGGAGAGAGGACACGGGGGAGAGGGAGAGAGGACACGGGGAGAGAGAGAGGACACCTGGAAGGGAGGGAGAGAGAGAGAGAGGACACCTGGAAGGGAGGGAGAGAGAGAGAGAGGACACCGGGGGAGAGAGAGAGAGGACACCGGGGGGAGAGAGAGGACACCGGGGGGAGAGAGAGAGGGGGGGGGCACTGTAGAGAGAGAGAGGGCGGGCATGGGGGAGAGAGGGAGGACACGGTGAAGGGAGAGAGAGAGGACACGGGGGAGAGGGAGAGAGGACACGGGGGGAGAGGGAGAGAGGACACGGGGGGAGAGAGAGAGAGGACACGGGGGGGAGAGAGAGAGAGGACACCTGGAAGGGAGGGAGAGAGAGAGAGGACACCAGGGGGAGAGAGAGGACACCAGGGAGGGAGAGAGAGAGAGAGAGGGAGAGAGGACACCGGGGGAGAGAGAGAGAGGACACCGGGGGGAGAGAGAGGGGGGGGGCACTGTAGAGAGAGAGAGGGCGGGCATGGGGGAGAGAGGGAGGACACGGTGAAGGGAGAGAGAGAGGACACGGGGAAGAGAGGACACGGGTGGAGAGAGAGAGAGAGGACACGGGTGGAGAGAGAGACAGAGGACACGGGTGGAGAGAGAGACAGAGGACACGGGTGGAGAGAGAGAGAGGACACGGGTGGAGAGAGAGAGAGAGGACACGGGTGGAGAGAGAGAGAGAGGACACGGGGGAGAGAGAGAGGACACGGGGGGAGAGAGAGGACACGGGGGAGAGAGAGAGGACACGGGGGGAGAGAGAGAGGACACGGGGGGAGAGAGAGAGAGAGGACACGGGGGGAGAGAGAGAGAGAGGACACGGGGGGAGAGAGAGAGAGGACACGGGGGGAGAGAGAGAGAGGACACGGGGGGAGAGGGAGAGAGGACACGGGGGGAGAGGGAGAGAGGACACGGGGGGAGAGGGAGAGAGGACATGGGGAGAGAGAGGACACTTGGAAGGGAGGGAGAGAGAGGGAGAGAGGGGGCACTGGAGAGGGGGGGCATGGGGGAGAGAGGGAGGACACGGTGAAGAGAGAGGACACGGGGGGGGGGAGAGGACACGGGGGGGGAGAGAGGACACGGGGGGGAGAGAGGACACGGGGGGGAGAGAGGACACGGGGGGGAGAGAGGACACGGGGGGAGAGAGAGAGGACACGGGGGGGAGAGAGAGAGGACACGGGGGGGAGAGAGAGAGGACACGGGGGGAGAGAGAGGACACGGGGGGGAGAGAGAGGACACGGGGGGAGAGAGAGAGAGAGGACACGGGGGAGAGAGAGAGAGGACACGGGGGAGAGAGAGGACACGGACACGGGGGGAGAGAGAGAGAGGACACGGGGGAAGAGAGAGGACACGGGGGGAGAGAGAGGACACGGGGGAGAGAGAGAGAGAGGACACGGGGGAGAGAGAGAGAGGACACGGGGGAGAGAGAGAGAGGACACGGGGGAGAGGGAGAGAGGACACGGGGGAGAGGGAGAGAGGACACCGGGGAGAGAGAGGACACCGGGGGGAGAGAGGACACCGAGGGGAGAGAGAGAGAGAGAGAGAGAGAGAGAGGGGGGGGCACTGTAGAGAGAGGGCGGGCATGGGGGAGAGAGGGAGGACACGGTGAAGGGAGAGAGAGAGGACACGGGGGAGAGGGAGAGAGGACACGGGGGGAGAGGGAGAGAGGACACGGGGGGAGAGAGAGAGAGGACACGGGGGGAGAGAGAGAGAGGACACCTGGAAGGGAGGGAGAGAGAGAGAGAGAGAGGACACCAGGGGGAGAGAGGACACCGGGGAGGGAGAGAGAGAGAGAGGGAGAGAGGACACCGGGGAGGGAGAGAGAGAGAGGGAGGACACGGTGAAGGGAGAGAGAGAGAGGACACGGGGGAGAGGGAGAGAGGACACGGGGGGAGAGGGAGAGAGGACACGGGGGAGAGAGAGAGAGGACACAGGGGGGGGGAGGACACGGGGGGGAGAGAGAGGACACGGGGGGGAGAGAGAGGACACGGGGGGGAGAGAGAGGACACGGGGGGAGAGAGAGAGGACACGGGGGGAGAGAGAGAGAGGACACGGGGGGAGAGAGAGAGAGGACACGGGGGGAGAGAGAGAGGAAAGAGAGAGGACACGGGGGGGGAGAGAGAGGACACGGGGGGAGAGAGAGAGAGGACACGGGGGGAGAGAGGACACGGGGGGAGAGAGAGGACACGGGGGGGAGAGAGAGGACACGGGGGGAGAGAGAGAGGACACGGGGGGAGAGAGAGAGGACACGGGGGGAGAGAGAGAGGACACGGGGGGAGAGAGAGAGGACACGGGGGGAGAGAGAGAGGAAAGAGAGAGGACACGGGGGGGGAGAGAGAGGACACGGGGGGAGAGAGAGAGAGGACACGGGGGGAGAGAGGACACGGGGGGGAGAGAGAGGACACGGGGGGGGAGAGAGAAAACACGGGGGGGGAGAGAGGACACGGGGGGGAGAGAGAGGACACGGGGGGGAGAGAGAGGACACGGGGGGGAGAGAGAGGACACGGGGGGGAGAGAGAGGACACGGGGGGAGAGAGAGGACACGGGGGGAGAGAGAGAGGACACGGGGGGAGAGAGAGAGGACACGGGGGGAGAGAGAGAGGACACGGGGGGAGAGAGAGAGGACACGGGGGGCACGGGGGGAGAGAGAGAGGACACGGGGGGAGAGAGAGAGAGGACACGGGGGAGAGAGAGAGAGGACACGGGGGGAGAGAGAGAGAGGACACGGGGGGGAGAGAGAGAGGACACGGGGGGCACGGGGGGGAGAGAGAGAGGACACGGGGGGAGAGAGAGAGGACATGGGGGGAGAGAGAGAGAGGACACGGGGGAGAAGGAGAGAGGACACGGGGGAGAGGGAGAGAGGACACCGGGGGGAGAGAGGACACCGGGGGGAGAGAGGACACCGGGGGGAGAGAGAGAGAGAGAGGGGGGGCACTGTAGAGAGAGGGCGGGCATGGGGGAGAGAGGGAGGACACGGTGAAGGGAGAGAGAGAGGACACGGGGGGGAGAGGGAGAGAGGACACGGGGGGGAGAGGGAGAGAGGACACGGGGGGGAGAGAGAGAGGACACGGGGGGAGAGAGAGAGAGGACACCTGGAAGGGAGGGAGAGAGAGAGAGGACACCAGGGGGAGAGAGGACACCGGGGAGGGAGAGAGAGAGAGGGAGAGAGGACACCGGGGAGGGAGAGAGAGAGAGGGAGGACACGGTGAAGGGAGAGAGGACACGGGGGAGAGGGAGAGAGGACACGGGGGGAGAGGGAGAGAGGACACGGGGGGAGAGAGAGAGAGAGAGGACACGGGGGGAGAGAGAGAGAGAGAGAGGACACGGGGGGAGAGAGAGAGAGAGGACACGGGGGGAGAGAGAGAGAGAGGACACGGGGGGAGAGAGAGAGGACACCTGGAAGGGAGGGAGAGAGAGAGAGAGGACACCGGGGGGAGAGAGGACACCGGGGGGAGAGAGAGAGAGAGGGGGGGGGGGCACTGTAGAGAGAGAGGGCGGGCATGGGGGAGAGAGGGAGGACACGGGGGAGACAGCGCTCAGCACACACATCACTTCTCACCGATATTCGGGTGGTTGAGTCCCTTCATGATCCGCACTTCACGGAAGAGCTGTGAGAGAGAAAAGAGAGAGAGTCAACGATCCCAGTGTTACACAGACTACACGTGTTCTACAGGGCAGATGTACGAAGCCAAGGAGAGAGATAAAATTGAGAGAGATAAAGTGGAGAGAGATAAAGTGGAGAGAGATAAAGTACCAGTCAACCAGCTCCTGACATTTTTCACACATAGCCTGTAACATGGCAGGTAGGAGCTGGTTGGCTGGCACTCTCTCTCTCTCCACGGCTTACAACATCTCCCCCAATCATCATAAGAGAGCTCACCAGCGGTCTCCCTGGCGCTATAGGGATCGCTCCCCCTGGCGCTATAGGGATCGCTCCCCCTGGCGCTATAGGGAACGCTCTCCCAGGCGCTATAGGGATCGCTCCTCCCGGCACTATAGGGATCGCTCGCCCTGGCGCTATAGGGATCGCTCGCCCTGGCGCTATAGGGAACGCTCCCCCCGGCGCTATAGGGATCGCTCCCCCCGGCGCTATAGGGATCGCTCCCCCATGCGCTATAGGGATCGCTCCTCCCGGCACTATTAGTGACCGCCTGTTACACGGGCACCTGGAATCTACACCTGAGGATGTGGCTGGTGATGGCGGATTACTGTGCTTGGCAGAGATCGGGACCGCCGGTACAAGCACACAATACAGCAGGGGATTAGTTTATACAGCTGCAAGATGTATACATTCATTCATGACGTGTCAGTTTGTGCATTTTGCAATACTTACCACTCAGCATATAGAACAGCCGCACATAAAACCACATCATATTATCTGTTTGGAATGAAACACAATCTGATTTGCACGGATTGCTTTCCTCAGATGATACAACTTTCTTACGTCTCTAATGACAGAGATGGACGCAGTAACCAAAGCAGCTGCGACAGGATCTGTGCGAAAATCTGCGAAGGTGCCAGAGGCCTCTTATGTGTTGTATCCTAAAACGCAGCATCGGATCATATGCTTACACACCGGCCATCTGACTAACCCTCAGGGTCCTCAGGAAGGCCGGGGAAGTCACGCTGGTACTGCCCTTACTTTCTGGCAGTGTCCCGACTCCTGCAGGTACTGCCCTTACTAGCAGCGTCTCATCTGTGAGTGCCCCGACTCCTGCTGGTACTGCCCTTACTAGCAGCGTCTCTTCTGTGAGTGCCCCGACTCCTGCTGGTACTGCCCTTACTAGCAGCGTCTCATCTGTGAGTGCCCCGACTCCTGCTGGTACTGCCCTTACTAGCAGCGTCTCTTCTGTGAGTGCCCCGACTCCTGCTGGTACTGCCCTTACTAGCAGCGTCTCATCTGTGAGTGCCCCGACTCCTGCTGGTACTGCCCTTACTAGCAGCGTCTCATCTGTGAGTGCCCCGACTCCTGCAGGTACTGCCCTTACTAGCAGCCTCTCATCTGTGAGTGCCCCGACTCCTGCTGGTACTGCCCTTACTAGCAGCGTCTCATCTGTGAGTGCCCCGACTCCTGCTGGTACTGCCCTTACTAGCAGGGTCTCTTCTGTGAGTGCCCCGACTCCTGCTGGTACTGCCCTTACTAGCAGGGTCTCTTCTGTGAGTGCCCCGACTCCTGCTGGTACTGCCCTTACTAGCAGCGTCTCTTCTGTGAGTGCTCCGACTCCTGCAGGTACTGCCCTTACCAGCAGCGTCTCATCTGTGAGTGCCCCGACTCCTGCTGGTACTGCCCTTACTATCAGCGTCTCATCTGTGAGTGCCCCGACTCCTGCTGGTACTACCCTTACTAGCAGCGTCTGTTCTGTGAGTGCCACGACTAATGCTGGTACTGCCCTTACTATCAGCGTCTCTTCTGTGAGTGCCCCGACTCCTGCAGGTACTGCCCTTACTAGCAGCGTCTCTTCTGTGAGTGCCCCGACTCCTGCTGGTACTGCCCTTACTAGCAGCGTCTCTTCTGTGAGTGCCCCGACTCCTGCAGGTACTGCCCTTACTAGCAGCGTCTCATCTGTGAGTGCCCCGACTCCTGCAGGTACTACCCTTACTAGCAGCGTCTCTTCTGTGAGTGCCCCGACTCCTGCTGGTACTGCCCTTACTAGCAGCGTCTCTTCTGTGAGTGCCCCGACTCCTGCAGGTACTGCCCTTACTAGCAGCGTCTCATCTGTGAGTGCCCCGACTCCTGCAGGTACTACCCTTACTAGCAGCGTCTCATCTGTGAGTGCCCCGACTCCTGCTGGTACTGCCCTTACTAGCAGGGTCTCTTCTGTGAGTGCCCCGACTCCTGCTGGTACTGCCCTTACTAGCAGGGTCTCTTCTGTGAGTGCCCCGACTCCTGCTGGTACTGCCCTTACTAGCAGCGTCTCATCTGTGAGTGCCCAGACTCCTGCTGGTACTGCCCTTACTAGCAGGGTCTCTTCTGTGAGTGCCCCGACTCCTGCTGGTACTGCCCTTACTAGCAGTGTCTCATCTGCGAGTGCCCCGACTCCTGCTGGTACTGCCCTTACTAGCAGGGTCTCTTCTATGAGTGCCCCGACTCCTGCAGGTACTGCCCTTACTAGCAGCGTCTCATCTGTGAGTGCCCCGACTCCTGCTGGTACTGCCCTTACTAGCAGCGTCTGTTCTGTGAGTGCCCCGACTACTGCTGGTACTGCCCTTACTAGCAGCGTCTCTTCTGTGAGTGCCCCGACTCCTGCTGGTACTACCCTTACTAGCAGGGTCTCTTCTGTGAGTGCCCCGACTCCTGCTGGTACTGCCCTTACTAGCAGGGTCTCTTCTGTGAGTGCCCCGACTCCTGCAGGTACTGCCCATACTAGCAGCGTCTCATCTGTGAGTGCCCCGACTCCTGCTGGTACTGCCCTTACTAGCAGCGTTTCTTCTGTGAGCGCCCCGACTCCTGCTGGTACTGCCCTTACTAGCAGCAATACTATCCAATGGCACAGGGTGCAGCAATACTATCCGATGGCACAGGGTGCAGCAATACTATCCAATGGCACAGGGTGCAGCAATACTATCCAAAGGCACAGGCTGCCGCAATACTATCCAATACTATACAGTGGCACAGGGTGCAGCAATACTATCCAATGGCACAGGGTGCAGCAATACTATCCAATACTATCTGATGGCACAGGGTGCAGCAATATTATCCAATGGCACAAGGTGCAGCAATACTATCCAATGGCACAGGGTGCAGCAATACTGTCCAATGGCACAGGGTGCAGCAATACTGTCCAATGGCACAGGGTGCAGCAATACTATCCAATGGCACAGGCTGCAGCAATACTATCCAATGGCACAGGCTGCATCAATACTATCCAATGGCACAGGCTGCAGAAATACTATCCAATGGCACAGAGTGCAGCAATACTATCCAATGGCACAGGGAGCAGCATTACAATCCAACGGCACAGGGTGCAGCATTACTATCCAATACTATCCAATGGCACAGCGTGCAGCATTACTATCCAATACTATCCAATGGCACAGGGTGCAGCAATATTATCCAATACTATCCAATGGCACAGGGTGCAGCATTACTATCCAATACTATCCAATGGCAAAGGGAGCAGCATTACAATCCAATGGCACAGGGAGCAGCAATACTATCCAATGGCACAGGCTGCAGCAATACTATCCAATGGCACAGGGTGCAGCAATACTATCCAATACTATCCAATGGCACAGGGTGCAGTGATACTATCCAATGGCACAGGGTGCAGTAATACTATCCAATACTATCCAATGGCACAGGGTGCAGTGATACTATCCAATGGCACAGGGTGCAGCAATACTATCCAATACTATCCAATGGAACAGGGTGCAGCAATACTATCCAATGGCAAAGGGGCAGCAATACTATCCAATGTCACAGGGAGCAGCAATACTATCCAATGGCACTGGGAGCAGCAATACTGTCCAAATGCACAGGAAGCGGCAATACTTTCCAATGGCACAGGGTGCAGTAATACTATCCAATGGCACAGGGTGCAGCAATACTATCCAATGGCACAGGGTGCAGCAAATACTATCCAATGGCACAGGGTGCAGCAAATACTATCCAATGGCACAGGGTGCAGCAATACTATCCAATGGCACAGGGTGCAGCAATACTATCCAATGGCACAGGGAGCAGCAATACTATCCAATGGCACAGGGAGCAGCAATACTATCCAATGGCACAGGGAGCAGCAATACTATCCAATGGCACAGGCTGCAGCAATACTATCCAATGGCACAGGGTGCAGCAATACTATCCAATGGCACAGGGTGCAGCAATACTATCCAATGGCACAGGGTGCAGCAATACTATCCAATGGTACAGGGTGTAGTGATACTATCCAATACAATCCAACGGCACAGGGAGCAGTAATACTATCCAATGGCACAGGGTGCAGTGATACTATCCAATGGCACAGGGTGCAGCAATACTATCCAATACTATCCAATGGAACAGGGTGCAGCAATACTATCCAATGGCAAAGGGAGCAGCAATACTATCCAATTGCACAGGGAGCAGCAATACTATCCAATGACACAGGGTGCAGCAATACTATCCAATAGCACAGGGTGCAGCATTACTATACAATGTCACAGGGAGCAGGAATACTATCCAATACTATCCAATGGCACAGGGAGCAGCAATACTATCCAATGGCACAGGGAGCAGCAATACTATCCAATACTATCCCATGGCACAGGGAGCAGCAATACTATCCAATGGCACAGGGAGCAGCA
The DNA here is from genome assembly GCF_028390025.1 of Pseudophryne corroboree. NCBI lineage: Eukaryota > Metazoa > Chordata > Amphibia > Anura > Myobatrachidae > Pseudophryne > Pseudophryne corroboree. Next base: position 394,889 of record NW_026967624.1, read on the forward strand.
ATACTATCCAATGGCACGGGGAGCAGCAATACTATCCAATGACACAGGGAGCAGCAATACTATCCAATGGCACAGGGAGCAGCAATACTATCCAATACTATCCCATGGCACAGGGAGCAGCAATACTATCCAATGGCACAGGGAGCAGCAATACTATCCAATGGCACGGGGAGCAGCAACACTATACAATGGCACAGGCTGTAGCAATACTATCCAATACTATCCAATGGCACAGGGAGCAGAAATACTATCCAATGGGCACAGGGAGCAGCAATACTATCCAATAGCACAGGCTGCAGCAATACTATCCAATGGCACAGGGAGCAGCAATACTATCCAATTCTATCCAATAGCACAGGCTGCAGCAATACTATCCAATGGCACAGGGTGCAGCAATACTATCCATTGGAACAGGGTGCAGCAATACTATCCAATGGCACAGGGAGCAGCAATACTATCCAATGGCACAGGGAGCAGCAATACTATCCAATGGCACAGGGAGCAGCAATACTATCCAATGACACAGGGTGCAGCAATACTATCCAATGACACAGGGTGCAGCAATACTATCCAATAGCACAGGGTGCAGCATTACTATACAATGTCACAGGGAGCAGAAATACTATCCAATACTATCCAATGGCACAGGGAGTAGCAATACTATCCAATACTATCCAATGGCACAGGATGCAGCAATACTATCCAATGGCATAGGGTGCAGCACTACTATCCAATGGCACAGGGTGCAGCATTACTATCCAACGGCACAGGGTGCAGCATTACTATCCAATGGCACATGGTGCAGCATTACTATCCAATGGCACAGGGTGCAGCATTACTATCCAATGGCAAAGGGTGCAGCAATACTATCCAATACTATCCAATGGCACAGGGTGCAGGAATACTATCCAATGGCACAGGGTGCAGGAATACTATCCAATGGCACAGGGTGCAGCAATACTATCCAATGGGACAGGGTGCAGCAATACTATCCAATGGGACAGGGTGCAGCAATACTATCCAATGGGACAGGGTGCAGCAATACTATCCAATGGGACAGGGTGCAGCAATACTATCCAATGGCACAGGGAGCAGCATTACAATCCAACGGCACAGGGTGCAGCATTACTATCCAATACTATCCAATGGCACAGCATGCAGCATTACTATCCAATACTATCCAATGGCACAGGGTGCAGCAATATTACCCAATACTATCCAATGGCACAGGGTGCAGCATTACTATCCAATACTATCCAATGGCAAAGGGAGCAGCATTACAATCCAATGGCACAGGGAGCAGCAATACTATCCAATGGCACAGGCTGCAGCAATACTATCCAATGGCACAGGGTGCAGCAATACTATCCAATGGCACAGGGTGCAGCAATACTATCCAATACTATCCAATGGCACAGGGTGCAGTGATACTATCCAATACTATCCAATGGCACAGGGTGCAGTTATACTATCCAATACTATCCAATGGCACAGGGTGCAGTTATACTATCCAATACTATCCAATGGCACAGGGTGCAGTGATACTATCCAATGGCACAGGGTGCAGCAATACTATCCAATACTATCCATTGGAACAGGGTGCAGCAATACTATCCAATGGCAAAGGGAGCAGCAATACTATCCAATTGCACAGGGAGCAGCAATACTATCCAATGGCACAGGAAGCAGCAATACTATCCAATGACACAGGGTGCAGCAATACTATCCAATAGCACAGGGTGCAGCATTACTATACAATGTCACAGGGAGCAGGAATACTATCCAATACTATCCAATGGCACAGGGAGCAGCAATACTATCCAATGTCACAGGGAGCAGCAATACTATCCAATACTATCCAATGGCACTGGGAGCAGCAATACTGTCCAAATGCACAGGAAGCAGCAATACTATCCAATGGCACAGGGTGCAGTAATACTATCCAATGGCACAGGGTGCAGCAATACTATCCAATGGCACAGGGTGCAGCAAATACTATCCAATGGCACAGGGTGCAGCAATACTATCCAATGGCACAGGGTGCAGCAATACTATCCAATGGCACAGGGAGCAGCAATACTATCCAATGGCACAGGGAGCAGCAATACAATCCAATGGCACAGGGAGCAGCAATACTATCCAATGGCACAGGCTGCAGCAATACTATCCAATGGCAAAGGGTGCAGCAATACTATCCAATGGCACAGGGTGCAGCAATACTATCCAATGGCACAGGGTGCAGCAATACTATCCAATACTATCCAATGGCACAGGGTGCAGTGATACTATCCAATACTATCCAATGGCACAGGGTGCAGTAATACTATCCAATACTATCCAATGGCACAGGGTGCAGTGATACTATCCAATGGCACAGGGTGCAGCAATACTATCCAATGGAACAGGGTGCAGCAATACTATCCAATGGCAAAGGGAGCAGCAATACTATCCAATTGCACAGGGAGCAGCAATACTATCCAATGGCACAGGGAGCAGCAATACTATCCAATGACACAGGGTGCAGCAATACTATCCAATAGCACAGGGTGCAGCATTACTATACAATGTCACAGGGAGCAGGAATACTATCCAATGGCACAGGGAGCAGCAATACTATCCAATGGCACAGGGAGCAGCAATACTATCCAATACTATCCCATGGCACAGGGAGCAGCAATACTATCCAAATGCACAGGGAGTAGCAATACTATCCAATGGCACAGGGAGCAGCAATACTATCCAATGGCACAGGGAGCAGCAATACTATCCAATACTATCCAATGGCACAGGGTGCAGTAATACTATCCAATGGCACATGGTGCAGCAATACTATCCAATGGCACAGGGTGCAGCAATACTATCCAATGGCACAGGGAGCAGCAATACTATCCAATGGCACAGGGAGCAGCAATACTATTCAATGGCACAGGGCACAGCAATACTATCCAATGTCACAGGGAGCAGCAATACTATCCAATGGCAAAGGGTGCAGGAATACTATCCAATGGCACAGGGTGCAGCAATACTATCCAATGGCACAGAGTGCAGCAATACTATCCAATGGCACAGGCTGCAGCAATACTATCCAATGGCATAGGGTGCAGCAATACTATCCAATACTATCCAATGGCACAGGGTGTAGTGATACTATCCAATACAATCCAATGGCACAGGGAGCAGTAATACTATCCAATGGCACAGGGTGCAGTGATACTATCCAATGGCACAGGGTGCAGCAATACTATCCAATACTATCCAATGGAACAGGGTGCAGCAATACTATCCAATGGCAAAGGGAGCAGCAATACTATCCAATTGCACAGGGAGCAGCAATACTATCCAATGACACAGTGTGCAGCAATACTATCCAATAGCACAGGGTGCAGCATTACTATACAATGTCACAGGGAGCAGGAATACTATCCAATACTATCCAATGGCACAGGGAGCAGCAATACTATCCAATGGCACAGGGAGCAGCAATACTATCCAATGGCACAGGGAGCAGCAATACTATCCAATGGCACAGGGAGCAGCAATACTATCCAATACTATCCCATGGCACAGGGAGCAGCAATACTATCCAATGGCACAGGGAGCAGCAATACTATCCAATGGCACGGGGAGCAGCAATACTATCCAATGACACAGGGAGCAGCAATACTATCCAATGGCACAGGGAGCAGCAATACTATCCAATACTATCCCATGGCACAGGGAGCAGCAATACTATCCAATGGCACAGGGAGCAGCAATACTATCCAATGGCACGGGGAGCAGCAACACTATACAATGGCACAGGCTGTAGCAATACTATCCAATACTATCCAATGGCACAGGGAGCAGAAATACTATCCAATAGCACAGGCTGCAGCAATACTATCCAATGGCACAGGGAGCAGCAATACTATCTAATGGCACAGGGAGCAGCAATACTATCCAATGGCATAGGGTGCAGCAATACTATCCAATGGCACAGGGTGTAGTGATACTATCCAATACAATCCAATGGCACAGGGAGCAGCAATACTATCCAATGACACAGGGTGCAGCAATACTATCCAATGACACAGGGTGCAGCAATACTATCCAATGACACAGGGTGCAGCAATACTATCCAATAGCACAGGGTGCAGCATTACTATACAATGTCACAGGGAGTAGAAATACTATCCAACACTATCCAATGGCACAGGATGTAGCAATACTATCCAATGGCATAGGGTTCAGCACTACTATCCAATGGCACAGGGTGCAGCATTACTATCCAACGGCACAGGGTGCAGCATTACTATCCAATGGCAAAGGGTGCAGCAATACTATCCAATACTATCCAATGGCACAGGGTGCAGCAATACTATCCAATGGCACAGGGTGCAGCATTACTATCCAATGGCAAAGGGTGCAGCAATACTATCCAATACTATCCAATGGCACAGGGTGCAGCAATACTATCCAATGGCAAAGGGTGCAGCAATACTATCCAATACTATCCAATGGCACAGGGTGCAGCAATACTATCCAATGGCACAGGGTGCAGCATTACTATCCAATGGCACAGGGTGCAGCATTACTATCCAATGGCAAAGGGTGCAGCAATACTATCCAATACTATCCAATGGCACAGGGTGCAGCAATACTATCCAATGGCACAGGGTGCAGGAATACTATCCAATGGCACAGGGTGCAGCAATACTATCCAATGGGACAGGGTGCAGCAATACTATCCAATGGGACAGGGTGCAGCAATACTATCCAATGGGACAGGGTGCAGCAATACTATCCAATGGGACAGGGTGCAGCAATACTATCCAATGGCACAGGGTTCAGCAATACTATCCAATGGCACAAGGAGCAGCATTACAATCCAACGGCACAGGGTGCAGCATTACTATCCAATACTATCCAATGGCACAGCATGCAGCATTACTATCCAATACTATCCAATGGCACAGGGTGCAGCAATATTATCCAATACTATCCAATGGCACAGGGTGCAGCATTACTATCCAATACTATCCAATGGCACAGCATGCAGCATTACTATCCAATACTATCCAATGGCACAGGGTGCAGCAATATTATCCAATACTATCCAATGGCACAGGGTGCAGCATTACTATCCAATACTATCCAATGGCAAAGGGAGCAGCATTACAATCCAATGGCACAGGGAGCAGCAATACTATCCAATGGCACAGGCTGCAGCAATACTATCCAATGGCACAGGGTGCAGCAATACTATCCAATGGCACAGGGTGCAGCAATACTATCCAATGGCACAGGGTGCAGCAATACTATCCAATACTATCCAATGGCACAGGGTGCAGTGATACTATCCAATACTATCCAATGGCACAGGGTGCAGTTATACTATCCAATACTATCCAATGGCACAGGGTGCAGTGATACTATCCAATGGCACAGGGTGCAGCAATACTATCCAATACTATCCATTGGAACAGGGTGCAGCAATACTATCCAATGGCAAAGGGAGCAGCAATACTATCCAATTGCACAGGGAGCAGCAATACTATCCAATGGCACAGGAAGCAGCAATACTATCCAATGACACAGGGTGCAGCAATACTATCCAATAGCACAGGGTGCAGCATTACTATACAATGTCACAGGGAGCAGGAATACTATCCAATACTATCCAATGGCACAGGGAGCAGCAATACTATCCAATGTCACAGGGAGCAGCAATACTATCCAATGGCACTGGGAGCAGCAATACTGTCCAAATGCACAGGAAGCAGCAATACTATCCAATGGCACAGGGTGCAGTAATACTATCCAATGGCACAGGGTGCAGCAATACTATCCAATGGCACAGGGTGCAGCAAATACTATCCAATGGCACAGGGTGCAGCAATACTATCCAATGGCACAGGGTGCAGCAATACTATCCAATGGCACAGGGAGCAGCAATACTATCCAATGGCACAGGGAGCAGCAATACAATCCAATGGCACAGGGAGCAGCAATACTATCCAATGGCACAGGCTGCAGCAATACTATCCAATGGCAAAGGGTGCAGCAATACTATCCAATGGCACAGGGTGCAGCAATACTATCCAATGGCACAGGGTGCAGCAATACTATCCAATACTATCCAATGGCACAGGGTGCAGTGATACTATCCAATACTATCCAATGGCACAGGGTGCAGTAATACTATCCAATACTATCCAATGGCACAGGGTGCAGTGATTCTATCCAATGGCACAGGGTGCAGCAATACTATCCAATGGAACAGGGTGCAGCAATACTATCCAATGGCAAAGGGAGCAGCAATACTATCCAATTGCACAGGGAGCAGCAATACTATCCAATGGCACAGGGAGCAGCAATACTATCCAATGACACAGGGTGCAGCAATACTATCCAATGACACAGGGTGCAGCATTACTATACAATGGCACAGGGAGCAGCAATACTATCCAATGGCACAGGGAGCAGCAATACTATCCAATAGCACAGGGTGCAGCAATACTATCCAATGGCACAGGGAGCAGCAATACTATCCAATGGCACAGGGAGCAGCAATACTATCCAATGACACAGGGTGCAGCAATACTATCCAATAGCACAGGGTGCAGCATTACTATACAATGGCACAGGGAGCAGCAATACTATCCAATGGCACAGGGAGCAGCAATACTATCCAATGGCACAGGGAGCAGCAATACTATCCAAATGCACAGGGAGCAGCAATACTATCCAATGGCACAGGGTGCAGTAATACTATCCAATGGCACAGGGAGCAACAATACTATCCAATGGCACAGGGAGCAGCAATACTATCCAATACTATCCAATGGCACAGGGTGCAGTAATACTATCCAATGGCACACGGTGCAGCAATACTATCCAATGGCACAGGGTGCAGCAATACTATCCAATGGCACAGGGAGCAGCAATACTATCCAATGGCACAGGGAGCAGCAATACTATTCAATGGCACAGGGCACAGCAATACTATCCAATGTCACAGGGAACAGCAATACTATCCAATGGCAAAGGGTGCAGGAATACTATCCAATGGCACAGGGTGCAGCAATACTATCCAATGGCACAGAGTGCAGCAATACTATCCAATGGCACAGGCTGCAGCAATACTATCCAATGGCATAGGGTGCAGCAATACTATCCAATGGCACAGGCTGCAGCAATACTATCCAATGGCACAGGCTGCAGCAATACTATCCAATGGCACAGGGTGCAGCAATACTATCCAATGGCACAGGGAGCAGCAATACTATCCAATGGCACAGGGAGCAGCAATACTATCCAATGGCACGGGGAGCAGCAACACTATCCAATGGCACAGGCTGTAGCAATACTATCCAATACTATCCAATGGCACAGGGAGCAGCAATACTATCCAATGGCAATGGGTGCAGGAATACTATCCAATACTATCCAAAGGCACAGGGAGCAGCAATACTATCCAATGTCACAGGGAGCAGCAATACTATCCAATGGCACAGGGTGCAGGAATACTATCCAATGGCACAGGGTGCAGCAATACTATCCAATGGCAAAGGGTGCAGGAATACTATCCAATGGCACAGGGTGCAGCAATACTATCCAATGGCACAGAGTGCAGCAATACTATCCAATGGCATAGGGTGCAGCAATACTATCCAATGGCACAGGCTGCAGCAATACTATCCAATGGCACAGGCTGCAGCAATACTATCCAATGGCACAGGGTGCAGCAATACTATCCAATGTCACAGGGAGCAGCAATACTATCCAATGGCACAGGGAGCAGCAATACTATCCAATGTCACAGGGAGCAGCAATACTATCCAATGGCACAGGGTGCAGCAATACGATCCGATGGCACAGGGTGCAGCAATACTATCCGATGGCACAGGGTGCAGCAATACTATCCAAAGCCACAGGCTGCCGCAATACTATCCAATACTATACAGTGGCACAGGGTGCAGCAATACTATCCAATGGCACAGGGTGCAGCAATACTATCCAATGGCACAGGGTGCAGCAATACGGTCCAATGGCACAGGGTGCAGCAATACTGCCCAATGGCACAGGGTGCAGGAATACTATCCAATGGCACAGGCTGCATCAATACTATCCAATGGCACAGGCTGCAGCAATACTATCCAATGGCACAGAGTGCAGTAATAATATCCAATGGCATAGGTTTCAGCGATACTATCCAATGGCACAGGCTGCAGCAATACTATCCAATGGCACAGGAAGCAGAAATACTATCCAATGGGCACAGGGAGCAGCAATACTATCCAATAGCACAGGCTGCAGCAATACTATCCAATGGCACAGAGAGCAGCAATACTATCCAATGGCACAGGGAGCAGCAATACTATCCAATGACACAGGGTGCAGCAATACTATCCAATGACACAGGGTGCAGCAATACTATCCAATAGCACAGGGTGCAGCATTACTATACAATGTCACAGGGAGCAGAAATACTATCCAATACTATCCAATGGCACAGGGAGCAGCAATACTATCCAATACTATCCCATGGCACAGGGAGCAGCAATACTATCCAATGGCACAGGGTGCAGTAATACTATCCAATGGCACAGGGTGCAGTAATACTATCCAATGGCACAGGGAGCAGCAATACTATCCAAATGCACAGGGAGCAGCAATACTATCCAATGGCACAGGGTGCAGTAATACTATCCAATGGCACAGGGAGCAGCAATACTATCCAATGGCACAGGGAGCAGCAATACTATCCAATACTATCCAATGGCAAAGGGTGCAGTAATACTATCCAATGGCACATGGTGCAGCAATACTATCCAATGGCACAGGGTGCAGCAATACTATCCAATGGCACAGGGCACAGCAATACTATCCAATGTCACAGGGAGCAGCAATACTATCCAATGGCAAAGGGTGCAGGAATACTATCCAATGGCACAGGGTGCAGCAATACTATCCAATGGCACAGAGTGCAGCAATACTATCCAATGGCACAGAGTGCAGCAATACTATCCAATGGCATAGGGTGCAGCAATACTATCCAATGGCACAGGCTGCAGCAATACTATCCAATGGCACAGGGTGCAGCAATACTATCCAATGGCACAGGGTGCAGCAATACTATCCAATGGCACAGGGAGCAGCAATACTATCCAATGGCACAGGGAGCAGCAATACTATCCAATGGCACGGGGAGCAGCAACACAATCCAATGGCACAGGCTGTAGCAATACTATCCAATACTATCCAATGGCACAGGGAGCAGCAATACTATCCAATGACACAGGGTGCAGGAATACTATCCAAAGGCACAGGGAGCAGCAATACTATCCAATGTCACAGGGAGCAGCAATACTATCCAATGGCACAGGGTGCAGCAATACTATCCAATGGCAAAGGGTGAAGGAATACTATCCAATGGCACAGGGTGCAGCAATACTATCCAATGGCACAGAGTGCAGCAATACTATCCAATGGCATAGGGTGCAGCAATACTATCCAATGGCACAGGCTGCAGCAATACTATCCAATGGCACAGGCTGCAGCAATACTATCCAATGGCACAGGGTGCAGCAATACTATCCAATGTCACAGGGAGCAGCAATACTATCCAATATTATCCAATGGCACAGGGAGCAGCAATACTATCCAATGTCACAGGGAGCAGCAATACTATCCAATGGCACAGGGTGCAGCAATACTATCCGATGGCACAGGGTGCAGCAATACTATCCGATGGCACAGGGTGCAGCAATACTATCCAATGGCACAGGGTGCAGCAATACTATCCAATGGCAGAGGGTGCAGCAATACTGTCCAATGGCACAGGGTGCAGCAATACTGTCCAATGGCACAGGGTGCAGGAATACTATCCAATGGCACAGGCTGCAGCAATACTATCCAATGGCACAGGCTGCATCAATACTATCCAATGGCACAGGCTGCAGCAATACTATCCAATGGCACAGAGTGCAGTAATAATATCCAATGGCATAGGTTTCAGCGATACTATCCAATGGCACAGGCTGCAGCAATACTATCCAATGGCACAGGAAGCAGAAATACTATCCAATGGGCACAGGGAGCAGCAATACTATCCAATAGCACAGGCTGCAGCAATACTATCCAAAGGCACAGGGAGCAGCAATACTATCCAATGGCACAGGGAGCAGCAATACTATCCAATGACACAGGGTGCAGCAATGCTATCCAATGACACAGGGTGCAGCAATACTATCCAATAGCACAGGGTGCAGCATTACTATACAATGTCACAGGAGCAGAAATACTATCCAATACTATCCAATGGCACAGGGAGCAGCAATACTATCCAATACTATCCCATGGCACAGGGAGCAGCAATACTATCCAAATGCACAGGGAGCAGCAATACTGTCCAATGGCACAGGGTGCAGTAATACTATCCAATGGCACAGGGTGCAGTAATACTATCCAATGGCACAGGGAGCAGTAATACTATCCAATGGCACAGGGAGCAGCAATACTATCCAATGGCACAGGGTGCAGCAAATACTATCCAATGGCACAGGGTTCAGCAATAGTATCCAATGGCACAGGGTGCAGCAATACTATCCAATGGCACAGGGAGCAGCAATACAATCCAATGGCACAGGGAGCAGCAATACTATCCAATGGCACAGGCTGCAGCAATACTATCCAATGGCACAGGGTGCAGCAATACTATCCAATGGCACAGGTTGCAGCAATACTATCCAATGGCACAGGGTGCAGCAATACTATCCAATACTATCCAATGGCACAGGGTGTAGTGATACTATCCAATACAATCCAATGGCACAGGGAGCAGTAATACTATCCATTGGCACAGGGTGCAGTGATACTATCCAATGGCACAGGGTGCAGCAATACTATCCAATGGAACAGGGTGCAGCAATACTATCCAATGGCAAAGGGAGCAGCAATACTATCCAATTGCACAGGGAGCAGCAATACTATCCAATGGCACAGGGAGCAGCAATACTATCCAATGACACAGGGTGCAGCAATACTATCCAATAGCACAGGGTGCAGCATTACTATACAATGTCACAGGGAGCAGGAATACTATCCAATACTATCCAATGGCACAGGGAGCAGCAATACTATCCAATGGCACAGGGAGCAGCAATACTATCCAATACTATCCCATGGCACAGGGAGCAGCAATACTATCCAATGGCACAGGGAGCAGCAATACTATCCAATGGCACGGGGAGCAGCAATACTATCCAATGACACAGGGAGCAGCAATACTATCCAATGGCACAGGGAGCAGCAATACTATCCAATACTATCCCATGGCACAGGGAGCAGCAATACTATCCAATGGCACAGGGAGCAGCAATACTATCCAATGGCACGGGGAGCAGCAACACTATACAATGGCACAGGCTGTAGCAATACTATCCAATACTATCCAATGGCACAGGGAGCAGAAATACTATCCAATGGGCACAGGGAGCAGCAACACTATCCAATAGCACAGGCTGCAGCAATACTATCCAATGGCACAGGGAGCAGCAATACCATCCAATGGCACAGGGAGCAGCAATACTATCCAATGACACAGGGTGCAGCAATACTATCCAATGACACAGGGTGCAGCAATACTATCCAATAGCACAGGGTGCAGCATTAATATACAATGTCACAGGGAGCAGAAATACTATCCAATACTATCCAATGGCACAGGGAGCAGCAATACTATCCAATACTATCCAATGGCACAGGGTGCAGCAATACTATCCAATGGCATAGGGTGCAGCACTACTATCCAATGGCACAGGGTGCAGCATTACTATCCAATGGCACATGGTGCAGCATTACTATCCAATGGCAAAGGGTGCAGCAATACTATCCAATACTATCCAATGGCACAGGGTGCAGCAATAATATCCAATGGCACAGGGTGCAGCAATACTATCCAATGGGACAGGGTGCAGCAATACTATCCAATGGGACAGGGTGCAGCAATACTATCCAATGGGACAGGGTGCAGCTATACTATCCAATGGCACAGGGTGCAGCAATACTATCCAATGGCACAGGGAGCAGCATTACAATCCAACGGCACAGGGTGCAGCATTACTATCCAATACTATCCAATGGCACAGCGTGCAGCAATATTATCCAATACTATCCAATGGCACAGGGTGCAGCATTACTATCCAATACTATCCAATGGCAAAGGGAGCATCATTACAATCCAATGGCACAGGGGGCAGCAATACTATCCAATGGCACAGGCTGCAGCAATACTATCCAATGGCACAGGGTGCAGCAATACTATCCAATACTATCCAATGGCACAGGGTGCAGTGATACTATCCAATACTATCCAATGGCACAGGGTGCAGTAATACTATCCAATACTATCCAATGGCACAGGGTGCAGTGATACTATCCAATGGCACAGGGTGCAGCAATACTATCCAATACTATCCATTGGAACAGGGTGCAGCAATACTATCCAATGGCAAAGGGAGCAGCAATACTATCCAATTGCACAGGGAGCAGCAATACTATCCAATGGCACAGGGAGCAGCAATACTATCCAATGGCACAGGGAGCAGCAACACTATACAATGGCACAGGCTGTAGCAATACTATCCAATACTATCCAATGGCACAGGGAGCAGCAATACTATCCAATGGCAATGGATGCAGGAATACTATCCAATACTATCCAAAAGGCACAGGGCGCAGCAATACTATCCAATGTCACAGGGAGCAGCAATACTATCCAATGGCAAAGGGTGCAGGAATACTATCCAATGGCACAGGGTGCAGCAATACTATCCAATGGCACAGGCTGCAGCAATACTATCCAATGGCACAGGCTGCAGCAATACTATCCAATGGCACAGGGTGCAGCAATACTATCCAATGTCACAGGGAGCAGCAATACTATCCAATATTATCCAATGGCACAGGGTGCAGCAATACTATCCAATGTCACAGGGAGCAGCAATACTATCCAATGGCACAGGGTGCAGCAATACTATCCGATGGCACAGGGTGCAGCAATACTATCCGATGGCACAGGGTGCAGCAATACTATCCGATGGCACAGGGTGCAGCAATACTATCCAAAGGCACAGGCTGCCGCAATACTATCCAATACTATACAGTGGCACAGGGTGCAGCAATACTATCCAATGGCACAGGGTGCAGCAATACTATCCAATACTATCTGATGGCACAGGGTGCAGCAATATTATCCAATGGCACAAGGTGCAGCAATACTATCCAATGCCACAGGGTGCAGCAATACTGTCCAATGGCACAGGGTGCAGCAATACTGTCCAATGGCACAGGGTGCAGGAATACTATCCAATGGCACAGGCTGCAGCAATACTATCCAATGGCACAGGCTGCAGCAATACTATCCAATGGCACAGGCTGCATCAATACTATCCAATGGCACAGAGTGCAGCAATACTATCCAATACTATCCAATGGCACAGGTTGCAGCAATACTATCCAATGGCACAGAGTGCAGTAATAATATCCAATGGCATAGGTTTCAGCGATACTATCCAATGGCACAGGCTGCAGCAATACTATCCAATGGCACAGGGAGCAGAAATACTATCCAATGGGCACAGGGAGCAGCAATACTATCCAATAGCACAGGCTGCAGCAATACTATCCAATGGCACAGGCTGCAGCAATACTATCCAATGGCACAGGGAGCAGCAATACTATCCAATGGCACAGGGAGCAGCAATACTATCCAATGACACAGGGTGCAGCAATACTATCCAATGACACAGGGTGCAGCAATACTATCCAATAGCACAGGGTGCAGCATTACTATACAATGGCACAGGGAGCAGCAATACTATCCAAATGCACAGGGAGTAGCAATACTGTCCAATGGCATAGGGTGCAGTAATACTATCCAATGGCACAGGCTGCAGCAATACTATCCAATGGCAAAGGGTGCAGCAATACTATCCAATGGCACAGGGAGCAGCAATACTATCCAATGGCACAGGGAGCAGCAATACTATCCAATGGCACAGGGAGCAGCAATACTATCCAATACTATCCAATGGCACAGGGTGCAGCAATACTATCCAATGGCACAGGCTGCAGCAATACTATCCAATGGCACAGGCTGCAGCAATACTATCCAATGGCACAGGGTGCAGCAATACTATCCAATGGCACAGGCTGCAGCAATACTATCCAATGGCACAGGGTGCAGCAATACTATCCAATGGCACAGGGTGCAGCAATACTATCCAATGGCACAGGGAGCAGCAATACTATCCAATGGCAAAGGGTGCAGTAATACTATCCAATGGCACAGGGAGCAGCAATACTATCCAATGGCACAGGGAGCAGCAATACTATCCAATGGCACGGGGAGCAGCAATACTATCCAATACTATCCAATGGCACAGGCAGAGCCGGCCCTAACCAATATGATGCCCTAGGCAAAATTTTGGCTGGTGCCCCCTAGCACCACCGCTGGCTCCGCCTCTGACCTTGCACCTCTTTCCCACCACCCCTCACCCATAGCAGTCCTTATTTTGGTGTTTGTACCCCCTATATTTTAAATAGGAACAGTTCACACATTTGGCACACAGCCCAAAAAGGGGTGTATTTTTGCTGGCAAGGGGCATGGCCACACAATAGTAACCCCAATTCCAATTACGCCACACAGTACTGCAACTTTATTCACATTTGATCATGCGATAGTGTCCATAATTCATATTACATCCCACAGTAGTATTACTTTACCTTATAAACATTACTCCTCACAGTAGAGCCCCTTATTCACATTACATCACACTGAATTGCTCCTTATTCACATTACACCACACCCTATTGCTCTTTATTCATATTAGACGACACCGTAGTGCCCTTTCTATACGCAACGCCACATAGTAGAGCACCTTATACACATAGTGCCACACAGTAATGCATTTATACACTTAAATCCACACAGTAATGCCCCTTTATTTATTAATGCTCTTTTATTCATAATGTCCCTTACATATACGCTGCACATTATTAATTCCCTTATACACATAATGACACACACAGTACCCCCTACACATTTGCTGCACATTATTAGTGCCCCTATACACATAATGACACACATACAGTAGTACCCGGTTACACATATGCCGCACATTATTAATGCCCTTATACACATAATGACACACATAGTGCCCCTTACACATATGCTGCACATTATTAATGCATTTTTACATGACACACATAATGCTTCTTACACATATTCTGAACACTACTGCACAACCAACCCACTCACATACACACACATATCCAATGGCACAAGGTGCAGCAAAACTATCCAATGGCACAGGGTGCAGCAATACTATCCAATGGCACAGGCTGCAGCAATACTATCCAATGGCACAGGCTGCAGAAATACTATCCAATGGCACAGAGTGCAGCAATACTATCCAATACTATCCAATGGCACAGGATGCAAGTAACAATATACAAATTTTCAAACCAGCGCTCCAACACAGAAGTGCCGCTACTTTTGCGTAAGTGGTCACTCCCACTTTAGACAGTCTAGAATACAGTTACAATTTGCAAAAGTGCGCACCCTCTGAGGTATAAAATAGTCCACAGTCTAAATATCCAGTTAATATCCAATTAGTTTCTGGTGAATGTTCTGTAATTCTTTCACTTTTTCCTTAGGAGTCACACGGACAACCTCTTCATCCCTCCAAAATAAATCAGGAAAAAGGAATATAGTGAAGTACAGTTTTTTTATTTTTATATATAGCAACTAAGATAAATTCATAAAATAAACTCCACCAACATTAGTGGGGTAGTTCTGCGTACCAAAATGAGTGGGGCGACCAGTGAAGGCTACCCTAAAGCGCTTAAGAGTACACAGGTACCTCCCGGGAAATCAGCACCGTATTCCCTCTGGCTTCAGGCTTCCTGGATGCTTCCACAGATTCCTTGGTTGCTGCAGTCTGTCCCCCAACACCAACGCGTTTCTGCTCACACGGGAGCCTTTCTCAAGGTGTGTAGTGGAGTGGGATGACTGGGCTTTTTAAACCCAATGTTCTGATGTGATAGGCTCAGACTGTGCAACCATGGATTGTATATTTACAGACAGTTAAAATCCAGCTGATATCTTTCTTAGGGTTTCACTGGACTTCCCTAACATCATCATATACAAGAACGATTTAAAACAAAGGTTTATAGACATAAAACAAATAAAATTATAGATGCGTTCGACCTCCGTGGAACGCACCACGTGTTTCCGCTTCCGCCCTTTATGTGTGTAATCTTGGCGGGGAGAGTTGTGGCGGCTAGTTCCGGCGTAGCGTTCATGCGTTCCACGCTGTACGGAGTATGTCCATGCTTCCGCTTCCGGTTTTCAGTATAACTGTACAGGCTGGCTGTACGAAGCGCAACCGCATTTCCGCTTCCGGTTTTTAGTCTTCAGTGACCGCATCCAAGGTTCCGTCTATGCTAACTTAGTACACTTCCTGGTTTATATAAAAAAGAGTATGGAACGCATGCATCCTGAATGCGTGTCACACATAATAAACTGCACTGTTGCTGATAGACCATTTTTGGTAAAAAACAAAACACCATAGGAATACATATAAGGCTTTTTACAAAGAGATGAATATTCAGTACAGGAATCTATCTACTTAGATGTCTAGAATAAATTTGGAGCAATAATTATATGTGGGACCCAACTCTTAAAATATTTATTTTATCCTGATATTTAAAGGAACCATTTTAATTCGAAATCTAAATTTAGTCCTTTTGGTGACAAGGTGGACATATCGTAAATCCACTTCATTTCTGTTTTTGCAAGGCTTTCTTCTGTGTTTTTATTACGCCAATGACTTTGGACTACTTTAATGCCTACAACTGTTTTCAGAGCATTGCAGTTATTATTATGTGTATTTTTGAAGTGATTTGAAACTGAATGGTTTTCATAACCTTTCTTAATATTACGTGTGTGTTCGGCCCATCGTTCTTTTAGGGGTCGAGATGTGCGACCAATATATTGTAGTCCACAGTTGCATTCTATTAAATAAATGCAGTTCTTAGTATTGCACGTTATAAAATCAGTAATCTTATATACTACCCCTGTAGTGTTGGATTTAAATTCCTCCATTTTACTAGGCTGTGGACTGTGATTCCTACACATTAAACACAGCCCACACCTATGGAACCCCTTAGTTTTTATTCTACATGATTTTTTCGGAGGGATTGCACTTTTTACCAATTTTTGTTTCAAGTTAGGTGCTCTTTTATACACAAATTTAGGATTCTGAGGTAGAATTTTCTCTAGAGCGGGATCCCTTGTTAGTAAGTGCCAATGCTTCTTAACAATACGTTCCACTTCTTTATATTGACCATTGTATGAGGTAATGAAGGGTAAAAAACATTCTTCCTCCTTCTTCCTTATTTTTGGTTGTAGAAGATCTTGTCTGTTTGTACTTTGAACTTCAGAGATACATTCCTCTACTTTATCCCCATTGTATCCTTTACATATAAATTTCTCTTTCATATTAACTGATTGGTTTCTAAAAACTGTGACGTCTGTGCAGTTTCTCCGAATTCTTTTTATTTGCCCTTTAGGTACATTTCGCAGCCAGTTTGGATGGTGATTACTTTTGACTGATATATACGAGTTGCTATCTGTGGGTTTGAAGAAAGACTTGGTTTTTAGAATATTGTCCTCTATATATAGAGTGAGGTCTAAAAAATTCACTTCTACTTTACTTGTATTAAAAACGAGGGATATGTTAAAATCATTATGATTAAGAGATTCACAAAACAGATTAAGAGATTTTTCTTCTCCTTCCCATATAAAAACAATGTCATCAATAAAACGATACCATAACTTAATATTTGCTAAAAATGGGTTACTTTCTGGCCAGATGTACTTATTTTCCCAATGACTCATGAACAAGTTTGCGTATGCCGGGGCAAAGCGTGTCCCCATTGCGGTCCCCATTTTTTGTAAATAAAATTTACCATTGTACCAAAAAAAGTTATTATTTAGAATAAAACTAATGCTTTCTAAGATAAAAGAAATCTTTTCTGTCCCTAAAGTGCTATTTTGTAGATGATGGTGCACCGCATCTATTCCTTTTTCATGATTAATTATAGTGTAGAGACTACTGACATCCGCAGTTCCCATAATAAAATTTTGTTCCCATTTAAAATCTTCCAATTTCTGTAAAATGTCCATGGTATCTTTAATGTACGATTTTACTTTTAAAACTTCTGGTTGGAGGTGATGGTCAATAAAATGGGAAAGGTTAGAAGTTACTGAGTTTGTGCCCGCAACTATTGGCCTTCCTGGGGGTTCAGATAAATTTTTATGAATTTTTGGCAGTACGTAAAAAACAGGAAGGGTGGGATTCTTGATGTTTATATATTGCTCCTCTTTTTCTTTAATGATTCCTTCATTTTTATATCTGTTTACCATAGCCTTTAGTTCACGTTCTATACGATCATTGGGATTTCCGCGTAGGATTACATAAGTTAATCTGTCATCTAGTTGTCTTCTGATCTCCGCTTCATATTTCATTGTATCCATAATTACTACTCCTCCACCCTTATCCGAAGGTTTAATGACAATCTCCTTGTTGTTACTTAATGTTTTAATGGCTTCTCAAGAAACAACTACAGACGGGAACAATTTAATAGGAGGAACTACAGATACTGGAAGAAACCAGACGGAGGTGACAGATTTGATAGACCACACTATAATAGGAATTATTTTGTTAAAGATGAATGGCATGCGAATAGAAGAGACTATCAACCTCAACTAAGACAAAATGAGAATAGGTACAGAGCTTTCAATGATGAGGCTTTTTTAGGACCGAGCAGGAGGAACAACAGAAGATTCTAGTCTTTAGACGAGAAAAAAAGAAAAGGGGCAAGAGAGGTAAAGGACATTCTAAGAAACTAACCCAACCGGAAGTTAGCCCCAACATACATGCTGAATCTGGATCAACAAAGATTTTTAATTTGAGTCAACATGAGTTAACAGTAGATGAAACCAAAGTTTTAGAAAAAGGTCTCAAGTTCGCTCCAGACAATAAATTGAATAAGTTTGAGACCTATCTTGATGTCCAAAAATTTATTAGGAAGGTGTCCCTGAAAAAATATTTTCTGAGCCAACCAGGGGAAACCACTAATGATAGGAACCCCTTCAAACCTAAGTCAACATTTAATCCTACATTCACACGAGGTTGTTTTGTGGAAAGTTTTGGCAAAGCGGTAACAACGGACCTAGAAGAACTACAACCCCATTGGAAGAAGGAATCAAATATGACAAAAAAGGAAAGAGAAGCCATTAAAACATTAAGTAACAACAAGGAGATTGTCATTAAACCTTCGGATAAGGGTGGAGGAGTAGTAATTATGGATACAATGAAATATGAAGCGGAGATCAGAAGACAACTAGATGACAGATTAATTTATGTAATCCTACGCGGAAATCCCAATGATCGTATAGAACGTGAACTAAAGGCTATGGTAAACAGATATAAAAATGAAGGAATCATTAAAGAAAAAGAGGAGCAATATATAAACATCAAGAATCCCACCCTTCCTGTTTTTTACGTACTGCCAAAAATTCATAAAAATTTATCTGAACCCCCAGGAAGGCCAATAGTTGCGGGCACAAACTCAGTAACTTCTAACCTTTCCCATTTTATTGACCATCACCTCCAACCAGAAGTTTTAAAAGTAAAATCGTACATTAAAGATACCATGGACATTTTACAGAAATTGGAAGATTTTAAATGGGAACAAAATTTTATTATGGGAACTGCGGATGTCAGTAGTCTCTACACTATAATTAATCATGAAAAAGGAATAGATGCGGTGCACCATCATCTACAAAATAGCACTTTAGGGACAGAAAAGATTTCTTTTATCTTAGAAAGCATTAGTTTTATTCTAAATAATAACTTTTTTTGGTACAATGGTAAATTTTATTTACAAAAAATGGGGACCGCAATGGGGACACGCTTTGCCCCGGCATACGCAAACTTGTTCATGAGTCATTGGGAAAATAAGTACATCTGGCCAGAAAGTAACCCATTTTTAGCAAATATTAAGTTATGGTATCGTTTTATTGATGACATTGTTTTTATATGGGAAGGAGAAGAAAAATCTCTTAATCTGTTTTGTGAATCTCTTAATCATAATGATTTTAACATATCCCTCGTTTTTAATACAAGTAAAGTAGAAGTGAATTTTTTAGACCTCACTCTATATATAGAGGACAATATTCTAAAAACCAAGTCTTTCTTCAAACCCACAGATAGCAACTCGTATATATCAGTCAAAAGTAATCACCATCCAAACTGGCTGCGAAATGTACCTAAAGGGCAAATAAAAAGAATTCGGAGAAACTGCACAGACGTCACAGTTTTTAGAAACCAATCAGTTAATATGAAAGAGAAATTTATATGTAAAGGATACAATGGGGATAAAGTAGAGGAATGTATCTCTGAAGTTCAAAGTACAAACAGACAAGATCTTCTACAACCAAAAATAAGGAAGAAGGAGGAAGAATGTTTTTTACCCTTCATTACCTCATACAATGGTCAATATAAAGAAGTGGAACGTATTGTTAAGAAGCATTGGCACTTACTAACAAGGGATCCCGCTCTAGAGAAAATTCTACCTCAGAATCCTAAATTTGTGTATAAAAGAGCACCTAACTTGAAACAAAAATTGGTAAAAAGTGCAATCCCTCCGAAAAAATCATGTAGAATAAAAACTAAGGGGTTCCATAGGTGTGGGCTGTGTTTAATGTGTAGGAATCACAGTCCACAGCCTAGTAAAATGGAGGAATTTAAATCCAACACTACAGGGGTAGTATATAAGATTACTGATTTTATAACGTGCAATACTAAGAACTGCATTTATTTAATAGAATGCAACTGTGGACTACAATATATTGGTCGCACATCTCGACCCCTAAAAGAACGATGGGCCGAACACACACGTAATATTAAGAAAGGTTATGAAAACCATTCAGTTTCAAATCACTTCAAAAATACACATAATAATAACTGCAATGCTCTGAAAACAGTTGTAGGCATTAAAGTAGTCCAAAGTCATTGGCGTAATAAAAACACAGAAGAAAGCCTTGCAAAAACAGAAATGAAGTGGATTTACGATATGTCCACCTTGTCACCAAAAGGACTAAATTTAGATTTCGAATTAAAATGGTTCCTTTAAATATCAGGATAAAATAAATATTTTAAGAGTTGGGTCCCACATATAATTATTGCTCCAAATTTATTCTAGACATCTAAGTAGATAGATTCCTGTACTGAATATTCATCTCTTTGTAAAAAGCCTTATATGTATTCCTATGGTGTTTTGTTTTTTACCAAAAATGGTCTATCAGCAACAGTGCAGTTTATTATGTGTGACACGCATTCAGGATGCATGCGTTCCATACTCTTTTTTATATAAACCAGGAAGTGTACTAAGTTAGCATAGACGGAACCTTGGATGCGGTCACTGAAGACTAAAAACCGGAAGCGGAAATGCGGTTGCGCTTCGTACAGCCAGCCTGTACAGTTATACTGAAAACCGGAAGCGGAAGCATGGACATACTCCGTACAGCGTGGAACGCATGAACGCTACGCCGGAACTAGCCGCCACAACTCTCCCCGCCAAGATTACACACATAAAGGGCGGAAGCGGAAACACGTGGTGCGTTCCACGGAGGTGGAACGCATCTATAATTTTATTTGTTTTATGTCTATAAACCTTTGTTTTAAATCGTTCTTGTATATGATGATGTTAGGGAAGTCCAGTGAAACCCTAAGAAAGATATCAGCTGGATTTTAACTGTCTGTAAATATACAATCCATGGTTGCACAGTCTGAGCCTATCACATCAGAACATTGGGTTTAAAAAGCCCAGTCATCCCACTCCACTACACACCTTGAGAAAGGCTCCCGTGTGAGCAGAAACGCGTTGGTGTTGGGGGACAGACTGCAGCAACCAAGGAATCTGTGGAAGCATCCAGGAAGCCTGAAGCCAGAGGGAATACGGTGCTGATTTCCCGGGAGGTACCTGTGTACTCTTAAGCGCTTTAGGGTAGCCTTCACTGGTCGCCCCACTCATTTTGGTACGCAGAACTACCCCACTAATGTTGGTGGAGTTTATTTTATGAATTTATCTTAGTTGCTATATATAAAAATAAAAAAACTGTACTTCACTATATTCCTTTTTCCTGATTTATTTTGGAGGGATGAAGAGGTTGTCCGTGTGACTCCTAAGGAAAAAGTGAAAGAATTACAGAACATTCACCAGAAACTAATTGGATATTAACTGGATATTTAGACTGTGGACTATTTTATACCTCAGAGGGTGCGCACTTTTGCAAATTGTAACTGTATTCTAGGCACAGGATGCAGGAATACTATCCAATGGCACAGAGTGCAGCAATACTATCCAATGGCACAGAGTACAGCAATACTATCCAATGGCACAGGCTGCAGCAATACTATCCAATGTCACAGGTTGCAGCAATACGATCCAATGTCACAGGTTGCAGCAATACTATCCAATGGCACAGGTTGCAGCAATAATATCCAATGGCACAGGTTTCAGCGATACTATACAATGGCACAGGCTGCAGCAATACTATCCAATGGCACAGGGAGCAGCAATACTATCCAATAGCACAGGGAGCAGCAATACTATCCAATAGCACAGGCTGCAGCAATACTATCCAATAGCACAGGCTGCAGCAATACTATCCAATGACACAGGGTGCAGCAATACTATCCAATGACACAGGGTGCAGCAATACTATCCAATGGCACAGGGAGCAGCAATACTATCCAATGGCACAGGGTGCAGCAATACTATCCAATGGCACAGGGTGCAGCATTACTATACAATGTCACTGGGAGCAGGAATACTATCCAATACTATCCCATGGCACAGGGAGCAGCAATACTATCCAAATGCACAGGGAGCAGCAATACTATCCCATGGCACAGGGAGCAGCAATACTATCCAAATGCACAGGGAGCAGCAATACTATCCAAATGCACAGGGAGCAGCAATACTATCCAATGGCACAGGGTGCAGCAATACTATCCAATGGCACAGGGAGCAGCAATACTATCCAATGTCACAAGGAGCAGCAATACTATCCAATGGCAATGGGTGCAGGAATACTATCCAAAGGCACAGGGAGCAGCAATACTATCCAATGTCACAGGGAGCAGCAATACTATCCAATGGCACAGGGTGCAGGAATACTATCCAATGGCACCGGGTGCAGCAATACTATCCAATGGCACAGGCTGCAGCAATACTATCAAATGGCATAGGGTGCAGCAATACTATCCAATGGCACAGGCTGCAGCAATACTATCCAATGGCACAGGTTGCAGCAATACTATCCAATGGCACAGGTTTCAGCGATACTATCCAATGGCACAGGCTGCAGCGATACTATCCAATGGGCACAGGGAGCAGCAATACTATCCAATGGAACAGGGTGCAGCAATACTATCCAATACTATCTAATGTCACAGACTGCAGCAATACTATCCATTGTCACAAGGAGCAGCAATACTATCCAATGGCACAGGGTGCAGCATTACTATCCAATGGTACAGGGTGCAGCAATACTATCCAATGGCACAGGGTGCAGCAATACTATCCAATGGCACAGGGTGCAGCAATACTATCCAATGGCACAGGGTGCAGCAATACTTTCCAGTACTATCCAATGGCACAGGGTGCAGCAATACTATTCAATGGCACAGGGTGCAGCAATACTATCCAATGGCACAGGGTGCAGCAATACTATCCAATGGCAAAGGCTGCAGCAATACTATCCAATGGCACAGGGAGCAGCAATACTATATAATGGCACAGGGTGCAGTAATACTATCCAATGGCACAGGGTGCAGGAATACTATCCAATGGCACAGGGTGCAGCAATACTATCCAATGGCACAGGGAGCAGCAATACTATCCAATGGCACAGGGTGCAGCAATACTATCCAATGGCACGGGGAGCAGCAACACTATCCAATGGCACAGGATGCAGCAATACTATCCAATACTATCCAATGGCACAGGGTGCAGCAATACTATCCAATGGCACAGGATGCAGCAATACTATCCAATACTATCCAATGGCACAGGGTGCAGCAATATTATCCAATACTATCCAATGGCACAGGGTGCAGCAATACTATCCAATGGCATAGGGTGCAGCATTACTATCCAACGGCACAGGGTGCAGCATTACTATCCAATGGCACATGGTGCAGCATTACTATCCAATGGCACAGGGTGCAGCATTACTATCCAATGGCAAAGGGTGCAGCAATACTATCCAATACTATCCAATGGCACAGGGTGCAGCAATACTATCCAATGGCACAGGGTGCAGCATTACAATCCAACGGCACAGGGTGCAGCATTACTATCCAATACTATCCTATGGCACAGGGTGCAGCAATACTATCCAACGGCACAGGGTGCAGCAATACTATCCAATACTAGCCAATGGCACAGTGTGCAGCAATACTATCCAATACTATCCAATGGCACAGGGTGCAGCAATACTATCCAATGGCACAGGATGCAGCAATACTATCTACTATCCAATGGCACAGGGTGCAGCAATACTATCCAATACTATCCAATGGCACAGGGTGCAGCAATACTATCCAATGGCATAGGGTGCAGCACTACTATCCAATGGCACAGGGTGCAGCATTACTATCCAACGGCACATGGTGCAGCATTACTATCCAATGGCACAGGGTGCAGCATTACTATCCAATGGCAAAGGGTGCAGCAATACTATCCAATACTATCCAATGGCACAGGGTGCAGCAATTCTATCCAATGGCACAGGGTGCAGCAATACTATCCAATGGCACAGGGTGCAGCAATACTATCCAATGGGACAGGGTGCAGCAATACTATCCAATGGGACAGGGTGCAGCAATACTATCCAATGGGACAGGGTGCAGCAATACTATCCAATGGGACAGGGTGCAGCAATACTATCCAATGGGACAGGGTGCAGCAATACTATCCAATGGGACAGGGTGCAGCAATACTATCCAATGGGACAGGGTGCAGCAATACTATCCAATGGGACAGGGTGCAGCAATACTATCCAATGGGACAGGGTGCAGCAATACTATCCAATGGGACAGGGTGCAGCTATACTATCCAATGGCACAGGGAGCAGCAATACTATCCAATGGCACAGGGAGCAGCATTACAATCCAACGGCACAGGGTGCAGCATTACTATCCAATACTATCCAATGGCACAGCATGCAGCATTACTATCCAATACTATCCAATGGCACAGGGTGCAGCAATATTATCCAATACTATCCAATGGCACAGGGTGCAGCATTACTATCCAATACTATCCAATGGCAAAGGGAGCAGCATTACAATCCAATGGCACAGGGTGCAGCATTACTATCCAATACTATCCAATGGCACAGGGTGCAGCAATACTATCCAATGGCACAGGGTGCACCAATACTATCCAATGGCACAGGGTGCAGCAATACTATCCAATGGCACAGGGTGCAGCAATACTATGCAATGGCACAGGGTGCAGCAATACTATCCAATGGCACAGGGTGCAGCATTACTATCCAATACTATTCAATGGCACAGGGTGCAGCAATACTATCCAATGGCACAGGGTGCAGCAATACTATCCAATGGCACAGGGTGCAGCATTACTATCCAATATTATTCAATAGCACATGGAGCAGCAATACTATCCAATGGCACAGGGAGCTGCAATACTATCCAATAGCACATGGAGCAGCAATACTATCCAATGGCACATGGAGCAGCAATACTATACAATGGCACAGGCTGCAGCAATACTATCCAATGGCACAGGCTGCAGCAATACTATCCAATGGCACAGGGTGCAGCAATACTATCCAATGGCACAGGCTGCAGCAATACTATCCAATGGCACAGGGTGCAGCAATACTATCCAATGGCACTGGGTGCAGCATTACTATCCAATACTATCCAATAGCACATGGAGCATCAATACTATCCAATGACACAGGGAGCAGCAATACTATCCAATGGCACAGGCTGCAGCAATACTATCCAATGGCACAGGCTGTAGCAATACTATCCAATGGCACAGGCTGTAGCAATACTATCCAATGACACAGGGAGCAGCAATACTATCCAATGGCACAGGGTGCAGCAATACTATCCAATGACACAGGGAGCAGCAATACTATCCAATAACACAGGGAGCAGCAATACTATCCAATGGCACAGGGTGCAGCAATACTATCCAATGGCACAGGGTGCAGCAATACTATCCAATGGCACAGGGTGCAGCAATACTATACAATGGCACAGGCTGCAGCAATAATATCCAATGGCACAGGCTGCAGCAATACTATCCAATGGCACAGGGAGCAGCAATACTATCCAATGGCACAGGCTGCAGCAATACTATCCAATGGCACAGGGTGCAGCAATAAGGCGCAGCCAGAGTATTTATGGCACAGCTGCTAGTACGCATCTACAGGAGGCCAAATCCCTCATATATACAGGTATTAGAAGCAAGGGCCTTTCCGCAAGAAATATTCTGAAAAATTATTATATACTAATGTTATCAATTTTTACACATTATTTTGTCAAATTTCAAATTGTTGTCGGTGCACCAAAGGGTGTGTTAGTGCACTTCCATGTACACAGGGTCCGGACGGCAGCTATATTAATGGAATGATATAATTTTTTTTTATTAAAAATTATTTAAATAACAGCAGCATATTTCTTTACACCTTACAACGTTACTATGCAGTCCAGTAAGGGACGGAGTGATGCAATACTCTATGTACAGCACTAAGTAACATGGTGGAGCTGTACAAATAACACTGACATTCTGCAAGCTAAAAATACTCTATTTCCGATCTACTGTTATTATGTTCAGCAAAACTTAATGGACACAATTATAATGCTTCTATTACACCCTAAACAAGACACTACACCCCAATATGACCTGACCACTGGCCATAATACATCTATTACACCCTATACAGACATATGACACTACACCCCAACATGACCTGACCACTGGCCATGACCATAATACATCTATTACACCCTATACAGACATAGGACACTACACCCCAACATGACCTGACCATAATACATCTATTACACCCTATACAGACATAGGACAAACCACCCCCAACATGACCTGACCACTGGCTGTGACCATAATACATCTATTACACCCTATTCAGACATAGGACACTACACCCCCAACATGACCTGACCACTGGCCATGATCATAATACATCTATTACACCCTATACAGACATATGACACTACACCCCAACATGACCTGACCACTGACCGTGACCATAATACATCTATTACACCCTATACAGACATAGGACACTACACCCCCAACATAACCTGACCACTGACCATGACCATAATACATCTATTACACCCTATACAGACATAGGACACTACACCCCCAACATAACCTGACCACTGACCATGACCATAATACATCTATTACACCCTATACAGACATAGGACACTACACCCCCAACATAACCTGACCACTGGCCGTGACCATAATACATCTATTACACTCTATACAGACATAGGACACTACACTCCCAACATGACCTGAACACTGGCCGTGACCATAATACATCTATTACACCCTATACAGACATAGGACACTACACCCCCAACATAACCTGACCACTGACCATGACCATAATACATCTATTACACCCTATACAGACATAGGACACTACACCCCCAACATAACCTGACCACTGGCCATGACCATAATACATCTATTACACCCTATACAGACATAGGACACTACACCCCCAACATGACCTGACCACTGACCATGACCATAATACATCTATTACACCCTATACAGACATAGGACACTACACCCCCAACATAACCTGACCACTGACCATGACCATAATACATCTATTACACCCTATACAGACATAGGACACTACACCCCCAACATAACCTGACCACTGACCATGACCATAATACATCTATTACACCCTGTACAGACATAGGATACTACACCCCAACATGACCTGACCACTGGCCATGACCATAATACATCTATTACACCCTATACAGACATAGGACACTACACACCAACATGACCTGACCACTGGCCGTGATCATAATACATCTATTACACCCTATACAGACATAGGACACTACACCCCAACATGACCTGACCACTGGCCATGACCATAATACTTCTATTACACCCTATACAGATACAGGACACCACACCCCCAACATGACCTGACCACTGGCCATGACCATAATACATTTATTATACCCTATACAGACATAGGACACTACACCCCAACATGACCTGACCACTGGCCGTGACCATAATACATCTATTACACCCCATACAGACATAGGACACTACACCCCAACATGACCTGACCACTGGCCGTGACCATAATACATCTATTACACCCTATACAGACACAGGACACTACACCCCCAACATGACCTGACCACTGGCCATGACCATAATACATCTAATACACCCTATACAGACATAGGACACTACACCCCAACATGACCTGACCACTGACCATGACCATAATACATCTATTACACCCTATACAGACACAGGACACTACACCCCCAACATGACCTGACCACTGACCATGACCATAATACATCTATTACACCCTATACAGACACAGGACACTACACCCCCAACATGACCTGACCACTGGCCATGACCATAATACATCTAATACACCCTATACAGACATAGGACACTACACCCCAACATGACCTGACCACTGACCATGACCATAATACATCTATTACACCCTATACAGACACAGGACACTACACCCCCAACATGACCTGACCACTGACCATGACCATAATACATCTATTACACACTATACAGACATAGGACACTACACCCCCAACATAACCTGACCACTGACCATGACCATAATACATCTATTACACCCTATACAGACATAGGACACTACACCCCCAACATAACCTGACCACTGACCATGACCATAACACATCTATTACACCCTATACAGACATATGACACAACACCCCCAACATAACCTGACCACTGACCATGACCATAATACATATATTACACCCTATAAAGACACAGGACACTACACCCCCAACATGACCTGACCACTGACCATGACCATAATACATCTATTACACACTATACAGACACAGGACACTACACCCCAACATGACTTGACCACTGGATGTGACCATAATACATCTATTACACCCTATACAGACATCGGACACTACACCCCAACATGACCTGACCACTGGCCGTGACCATAATACATCTATTACACTCTATACAGACATAGGACACTACACCCCCAACATAACCTGACCACTGACCATGACCATAATACATCTATTACACTCTATACAGACATAGGACACTACACCCCCAACATGACCTGACCACTGGCCGTGACCATAATACATCTATTACACTCTATACAGACATAGGACACTACACCCCCAACATGACCTGACCACTGACCATGACCATAACACATCTATTACACCCTATACAGACATATGACACAACACCCCCAACATAACCTGACCACTGACCATGACCATAATACATATATTACACCCTATAAAGACACAGGACACTACACCCCCAACATGACCTGACCACTGACCATGACCATAATACATCTATTACACCCCATACAGACATAGGACACTACACCCCAACATGACCTGACCACTGGCCGTGACCATAATACATCTATTACACCCCATACAGACATAGGACACTACACCCCACCATGACCTGACCACTGGCCGTGACCATAATACATCTATTACACCCTATACAGACACAGGACACTACACCCCCAACATGACCTGACCACTGGCCGTGACCATAATACATCTATTACACCCTATACAGACACAGGACACTACACCCCCAACATGACCTGACCACTGGCCATGACCATAATACATCTAATACACCCTATACAGACATAGGACACTACACCCCAACATGACCTGACCACTGACCATGACCATAATACATCTATTACACCCTGTACAGACACAGGACACTACACCCCAACATGACCTGACCACTGGCCATGACCATAATACATCTAATACACCCTATACAGACATAGGACACTACACCCCAACATGACCTGACCACTGACCATGAACATAATACATATATTACACCCTATAAAGACACAGGACACTACACCCCCAACATGACCTGACCACTGACCATGACCATAATACATCTATTACACACTATACAGACATAGGACACTACACCCCCAACATAACCTGACCACTGACCATGACCATAATACATCTATTACACCCTATACAGACATAGGACACTACACCCCCAACATAACCTGACCACTGACCATGACCATAATACATCTATTACACCCTATACAGACATAGGACACTACTCCCCCAACATGACCTGACCACTGGATGTGACCATAATACATATATTACACCCTATAAAGACACAGGACACTACACCCCCAACATGACCTGACCACTGACCATGACCATAATACATCTATTACACACTATACAGACACAGGACACTACACCCCAACATGACCTGACCACTGGATGTGACCATAATACATCTATTACACCCTATACAGACATCGGACACTACACCCCAACATGACCTGACCACTGGCCGTGACCATAATACATCTATTACACTCTATACAGACATAGGACACTACACCCCCAACATAACCTGACCACTGACCATGACCATAATACATCTATTACACTCTATACAGACATAGGACACTACACCCCCAACATGACCTGACCACTGGCCGTGACCATAATACATCTATTACACTCTATACAGACATAGGACACTACACCCCCAACATGACCTGACCACTGGCCATGACCATAATACATCTATTACACCCTATACAGACATAGGACACTACACCCCAACATGACCTGACCACTGGCCATGATCATAATACATCTATTACACCCTATACAGACATAGGACACTATACCCCCAACATGACCTGACCACTGGCCGTGATCATAATACATCTATTACACCCTATACAGATACAGGACACTACACCCCAACATGACCTGACCACTGGCCGTGACTATAATACATCTATTATACCCTATACAGACACAGGACACTACACCCCAACATGACCTGACCACTGGCCGTGACCATAATACATCTATTACACCCTATACAGACATAGGACACTACACCCCCAACATGACCTGACCACTGGCCGTGACCATAATACATCTATTACACCCTATACAGACATAGGACACTACACCCCAACATGACCTGACCACTGGCCGTGACCATAATACATCTATTACACCCTATGCAGACATAGGACACTACACTCCAACATGACCTGACCATAATACATCTATTACACCCTATACAGACATAGGACAATACACCCCAACATGACCTGACCACTGGCCGTGACCATAATACATCTATTACACCCTATACAGACATAGGACACTACACCCCAACATGACCTGACCATAATACATCTATTACACCCTATACAGACATAGGACAATACACCCCAACATGACCTGACCACTGGCCGTGACCATAATACATCTATTACACCCTATACAGACATAGGACACTACACCCCAACATGACCTGACCACTGGCCGTGACCATAATACATCTATTACACCCTATACAGACATAGGACACTACACCCCAACATGACCTGACCACTGGCCGTGACCATAATACATCTATTACACCCTATACAGACATAGGACACTACACCCCAACATGACCTGACCATAATACATCTATTACACCCTATACAGACATAGGACAATACACCCCAACATGACCTGACCACTGGCCGTGACCATAATACATCTATTGCACCCTATACAGACATAGGACACTACACCCCAACATGACCTGACCACTGACCATGACCATAATACATCTCTTACACCCTATACAGACACAGGACACTACACCCCCAACATGACCTGACCACTGGATGTGACCATAATACATCTATTACACCCTATACAGACATAGGACACTACACCCCAACATGACCTGACCACTGACCATAATACATCTATTACACCCTGTACAGACATAGGACACTACACCCCAACATGACCTGACCACTGACCATAATACATCTATTACACCCTATACAGACACAGGACACTACACCCCCAACATGACCTGACCGCTGGCCATAATACATCTATTACACCCTATACAGACACAGGACACTACACCCCAACATGACCTGACCACATGACCTGACCATAATACATCTATTACACCCTATACAGACATAGGACACTACACCCCAACATGACCTGACCACTGGCCGTGATCATAATACATCTATTACACCCTATACAGACATAGGACACTACACCCCAACATGACCTGACCACTGACCATGACCATAATACATCTATTACACCCTATACAGACATAGGACACTACACCCCCAACATGACCTGACCATAATACAACTATTACACCCTATACAGACATAGGACACTACACCCCAACATGACCTGACCACTGGATGTGACCATAATACATCTATTACACCCTATACAGACATAGGACACTACACCCCAACATGACCTGACCACTGGCCGTGATCATAATACATCTATTACACCCTATACAGACATAGGACACTACACCCCCAACATGACCTGACCACTGGATGTGACCATAATACATCTATTACACCCTATACAGACATAGGACACTACACCCCAACATGACCTGACCACTGGCCATGACCATAATACATCTATTACACCCTATACAGACACAGGACACTACACCCCCAACATGACCTGACCATAATACATCTATTACACCCTATACAGACATAGGACACTACACCCCCAACATGACCTGACCACTGGCCGTGACCATAATACATCTATTACACCCTATACAGACATAGGACACTACACCCCCAACATGACCTGACCACTGGCCATGACCATAATACATCTATTACACCCTATACAGACATAGGACACTACACCCCAACATGACCTGACCACTGACCATGACCATAATACATCTCTTACACCCTATACAGACACAGGACACTACACCCCAACATGACCTGACCACTGACCATGACCATAATACATCTATTACACCCTATACAGACATAGGACACTACACCCCAACATGACCTGACCACTGGCCGTGACCATAATACATCTATTACACCCTATACAGACATAGGACACTACACCCCAACATGACCTGACCACTGGATGTGACCATAATACATCTATTACACCCTATACAGACATAGGACACTACACCCCCAACATGACCTGACCACTGGCCATGACCATAATACATCTATTACACCCTATACAGACATAGGACACTACACCCCAACATGACCTGACCACTGACCATGACCATAATACATCTCTTACACCCTATACAGACACAGGACACTACACCCCCAACATGACCTGACCACTGGATGTGACCATAATACATCTATTACACCCTATACAGACATAGGACACTACACCCCCAACATGACCTGACCACTGGACATTACCATAATACATCTATTACACCATATACAGACATAGGACACTACACCCCCAACATGACCTGACCATAATACATCTATTACACCCTATACAGACATAGGACACTACACCCCAACATGACCTGACCACTGGATGTGACCATAATACATCTATTACACCCTATACAGACATAGGACACTACACCCCAACATGACCTGACCACTGGCCGTGATCATAATACATCTATTACACCCTATACAGACATAGGACACTACACCCCAACATGACCTGACCACTGACCATGACCATAATACATCTATTACACTCTATACAGACATAGGACACTACACCCCAATATGACCTGACCACTGGCCGTGACCATAATACATCTATTACACCCTATACAGACATAGGACACTACACCCCAACATGACCTGACCATAATACATCTATTACACCCTATACAGACACAAGACACTACACCCCCAACATAACCTGACCACTGACCATGACCATAATACATCTATTACACTCTATACAGACATAGGACACTATACCCCAACATGACCTGACCACTGACCATGACCATAATACATCTATTACACCCTATACAGACATAGGACACTATACCCCAACATGACCTGACCACTGGCCGTGACCATAATACATCTATTACACCATATACAGACATAGGACACTATACCCCAACATGACCTGACCACTGACCATGACCATAATACATCTATTACACTCTATACAGACATAGGCGGTCATTCCGAGTTGTTCGCTATTTGCCGATTTTCGCAACGGAGAGATTAAGTCAAAAATGAGAATGCGTATGGTTCGCAGTGCGCATGCGTTTGGTATTTTAACACAAAACTTAGTAGATTTACTCACGTCCGAACAAAGATTTTTCATTGTTGAAGTGAACGGAGTGTGATTGACAGGAAGTGGGTGTTTCTGGGCGGAAACTGGCCGTTTTCAGGGAGTGTGTGGAAAAACGCAGACGTGTCAGGGAAAAACGCGGGAGTGGCTGGGTGTGTTTGTGACGTCTAACCAGGAACGAAACTGACTGAACTGATCGCAGTGTAGGAGTAAGTCTCGAGCTACTCAGAAACTGCTAAGAAATTTCTATTCGCAATTCTGCTAATCTAAGATACACTCCCAGAGGGCGGCGGCTTAGCGTGTGCAATGCTGCTAAAATCTGCCAGCGAGCGAACAACTCGGAATCACCCCCATAGGACACTACACCCCCAACATGACTTCACTATTGAACACGATCAGAATACAATTTTAAATTTGTTTTATTGCTCTATATCCTATAGATTGTAAGCTCTCTAACCTTCGTATCAATGCTTTATGTTATGTTACTCATTTTATAATTTGTTCATGCTTCCTCCGATTGTTCAAAGCTGTGTAAGTAGTAGTAGTAGTAATCAGCATCATCTGTGACATTGTCGCAGTTCTCAATCCCTCGGCACCTGGGTTGGGGATTAGTGACATCTGACATGTTGGGTTTTCCTGATTTGCTAATGCTGACCAAAGAAATTATCTGAATTAGCAAACCATGAAATGTTATCAATTTCCCGATAGCTCACCGGACATGGCCGCCGACTGACGTTTTTGATCGGTCGGATCGGGGAAAGTTTTTGCAGATGTATGGGGTCTCTGAGATCACCGGCCACGGATTAGTGAGATGTTTATCAGTTTCCCTCTGTCCGTGGTACTGAACACAATAAGGGGAGGCCGTGGATCTCACAGAATAGGAGACATCAGAGTAACCTGTATGTCCATCACTCACTACAGATTAGAAATCTTCAGGTGACATTAGTGTCTGGGGTATACAGTTCATTCCCTGCTGCAACTTTTACTAAATACTTTATAGTGCTCAGATTGTCATTGGGTTTTTCAGCTGTAGATTTATAAAATCAAATGAATTGTTTAAGTTCCTTGAGCTGAGGGGACAGTAGTGACCGTGACACATGGGATAGGTGGGTCAATAATGACTGTCCTATGGAGACTGGGGACACTAAGTACTAAGACACTGGGGCTTAGGAGGACAACCGTAACATTCACTAATGTGTGTGACACGTGGGAAGCAAAAGGGACACCAGTGACTGTGACGCACAGGGAGAGGGACACCAGTGACTGTGACGCACAGGGAGAGGGACACCAGTGACTGTGACGCACAGGGAGAGGGACACCAGTGACTGTGACGCACAGGGAGAGGGACACCAGTGACTGTGACGCACGGGGAAAGGGACACCAGTGACTGTGACGCAAGGGGAGAGGGACACCAGTGACTGTGACGCACAGGGAGAGGGACACCAGTGACTGTGATGCACATGGAAAGGGACACCGGTGACTGTGACGCACAGGGAAAGGGACACCGGTGACTGTGACGCACAGGGAGAGGGACACCGGTGACTGTGACGCACAGGGAGAGGGACACCGGTGACTGTGACGCACAGGGAAAGGGACACCAGTGACTGTGACGCACAGGGAAGGGACACCAGTGACTGTGACGCACAGGGAAAGGGACACCAGTGACTGTGACGCACAGGGAAAGGGACACCAGTGACTGTGACGCACAGGGAAAGGGACACCAGTGACTGTGACGCACAGGGAAAGGGACACCAGTGACTGTGACGCACAGGGAGAGGGACACCAGTGACTGTGACGCACATGGAAAGGGACACCGGTGACTGTGACGCACAGGGAAAGGGACACCGGTGACTGTGACGCACAGGGAGAGGGACACCAGTGACTGTGACGCACAGGGAAAGGGACACCAGTGACTGTGACGCACAGGGAGAGGGACACCAGTGACTGTGACGCACATGGAAAGGGACACCGGTGACTGTGACGCACAGGGAGAGGGACACCAGTGACTGTGACGCACAGGGAAAGGGACACCAGTGACTGTGACGCACAGGGAAAGGGACACCAGTGACTGTGACGCACAGGGAAAGGGACACCAGTGACTGTGACGCACGGGGAGAGGGACACCAGTGACTGTGACACACAGGGAGAGGGACACCAGTGACTGTGACGCACAGGGAGAGGGACACCAGTGACTGTGACGCACAGGGAGAGGGACACCAGTGACTGTGACGCACAGGGAAAGGGACACCAGTGACTGTGACGCACAGGGAAAGGGACACCAGTGACTGTGACGCACAGGGAAAGGGACACCAGTGACTGTGACGCACAGGGAGAGGGACACCAGTGACTGACGCACAGGGAGAGGGACACCAGTGACTGTGACGCACAGGGAGAGGGACACCAGTGACTGTGACGCATAGGGAGAGGGACACCAGTGACTGTGACGCACAGGGAGAGGGACACCAGTGACTGTGACGCACAGGGAAAGAGACACCAGTGACTGACGCACAGGGAGAGGGACACCAGTGACTGTGACGCACAGGGAAAGGGACACCAGTGACTGACGCACAGGGAGAGGGACACCAGTGACTGTGACGCACGGGGAGAGGGACACCAGTGACTGTGACGCACGGGGAGAGGGACACCAGTGACTGTGACGCACGGGGAGAGGGACACCAGTGACTGTGACGCACGGGGAGAGGGACACCAGTGACTGTGACGCACGGGAAGAGGGACACCAGTGACTGTGACGCACGGGGAGAGGGACACCAGTGACTGTGACGCACGGGGAGAGGGACACCAGTGACTGTGACGCACGGGGAGAGGGACACCAGTGACTGTGACGCACGGGGAGAGGGACACCAGTGACTGTGACGCACGGGGAGAGGGACACCAGTGACTGTGACGCACGGGGAGAGGGACACCAGTGACTGTGACGCACGGGGAGAGGGACACCAGTGACTGTGACGCACGGGGAGAGGGACACCAGTGACTGTGACGCACGGGGAGAGGGACACCAGTGACTGTGACGCACGGGGAGAGGGATGGGGGCTCACACAGCTGAGAGGGAATTAATGAGTGCGACGCACAGGGAGAGGGATGGGGGCTCACACAGCTGAGAGGACATTGAGTGAGACGCACAGGGAGAGGGATGGGGCTCACACAGCTGAGAGGACATTGAGTGGGATGCACAGGGAGAGGGATGGGGCTCACACAGCTAAGAGGACATTGAGTGGGACGCACAGGGAGAGGGATGGGGCTCACACAGCTAAGAGGACATTGAGTGGGACGCACAGGGAGAGGGATGGGGCTCACACAGCTGAGAGGACATTGAGTGGGACGCACAGGGGGAGGGATGGGGCTCACACAGCTAAGAGGACATTGAGTGAGACGCACAGGGAGAGGGATGGGGCTCACACAGCTGAGAGGACATTGAGTGGGACGCACAGGGGGAGGGATGGGGCTCACACAGCTGAGAGGACATTGAGTGGGACGCACACGGAGAGGGATGGGGGCTCACACAGCTGAGAGGACATTGAGTGGGACGCACAGGGAGAGGGATGGGGCTCACACAGCTAAGAGGACATTGAGTGGGACACACAGGGAGAGGGATGGGGGCTCACACAGCTAGAGAGGATATTAATGAGTGGGACGCACAGGGAGAGGGATGGGGCTCACACAGGTGAGAGGACATTGAGTGGGACGCACAGGGAGAGGGATGGGGCTCACACAGGTGAGAGGACATTGAGTGGGACGCACAGGGAGAGGGATGGGGGCTCACACAGCTGAGAGGACATTGAGTGGGACGCACAGGGAGAGGGATGGGGGCTCACACAGCTGAGAGGACATTGAGTGGGACGCACAGGGAGAGGGATGGGGGCTCACACAGCTGAGAGGGAATTAATGAGTGGGACGCACAGGGAGAGGGATGGGGCTCACACAGCTAAGAGGACATTGAGTGGGACGCACAGGGGGAGGGATGGGGCTCACACAGCTAAGAGGACATTGAGTGAGACGCACAGGGAGAGGGATGGGGCTCACACAGCTGAGAGGACATTGAGTGGGACGCACAGGGGGAGGGATGGGGCTCACACAGCTGAGAGGACATTGAGTGGGACGCACACGGAGAGGGATGGGGGCTCACACAGCTGAGAGGACATTGAGTGGGACGCACAGGTAGAGGGATGGGGCTCACACAGCTGAGAGGACATTGAGTGGGACGCACAGGGAGAGGGATGGGGGCTCACACAGCTGAGAGGACATTGAGTGGGACGCACAGGGGGAGGGATGGGGCTCACACAGCTGAGAGGACATTGAGTGAGACGCACAGGGAGAGGGATGGGGCTCACACAGCTGAGAGGACATTGAGTGGGACGCACAGGGAGAGGGATGGGGGCTCACACAGCTGAGAGGACATTGAGTGGGACGCACAGGGAGAGGGATGGGGCTCACACAGCTGAGAGGACATTGAGTGAGACGCACAGGGAGAGGGATGGGGCTCACACAGCTGAGAGGACATTGAGTGAGACGCACAGGGAGAGGGATGAGGGCTCACAGAGCTGAGAGGACATTGAGTGGGACACACAGGGAGAGGGATGGGGCTCACACAGCTAAGAGGACATTGAGTGAGACGCACAGGGAGAGGGATGGGGCTCACACAGCTGAGAGGACATTGAGTGGGACGCACAGGGAGAGGGATGGGGGCTCACACAGCTGAGAGGACATTGAGTGGGACGCACAGGGAGAGGGATGGGGCTCACACAGCTGAGAGGACATTGAGTGGGACGCACAGGGAGAGGGATGGGGCTCACACAGGTGAGAGGACATTGAGTGGGACGCACAGGGAGAGGGATGGGGCTGACACAGCTGAGAGGACATTGAGTGGGACGCACAGGGAGAGGGATGGGGCTCACACAGCTAAGAGGACATTGAGTGGGACGCACAGGGAGAGGGATGGGGGCTCACACAGGTGAGAGGACATTGAGTGGGACGCACAGGGAGAGGGATGGGGGCTCACACAGGTGAGAGGACATTGAGTGGGACGCACAGGGAGAGGGATGGGGCTCACACAGGTGAGAGGACATTGAGTGGGACGCACAGGGAGAGGGATGGGGCTCACACAGGTGAGAGGACATTGAGTGGGACGCACAGGGAGAGGGATGGGGCTCACACAGCTGAGAGGACATTAATGAGTGGGACGCACAGGGAGAGGGATGGGGCTCACACAGCTGAGAGGGCACAGGGAGAGGGATGGGGGCTCACACAGCTAGAGAGGATATTAATGAGTGGGACACACAGGGAGAGGGATGGGGCTCACACAGGTGAGAGGACATTGAGTGGGACGCACAGGGAGAGGGATGGGGCTCACACAGCTGAGAGGACATTGAGTGGGACGCACACGAAGAGGGATGGGGGCTCACACAGCTGAGAGGACATTGAGTGAGACGCACAGGGAGAGGGATGGGGGCTCACACAGCTGAGAGGACATTGAGTAGGACGCACAGGGAGAGGGATGGGGGCTCACACAGCTGAGAGGACATTGAGTGGGACGCACAGGGGGAGGGATGGGGCTCACACAGCTGAGAGGACATTGAGTGGGACGCACAGGGAGAGGGATGGGGCTCACACAGCTAAGAGGACATTGAGTGGGACGCACAGGGAGAGGGATGGGGCTCACACAGCTGAGAGGACATTGAGTGAGACGCACAGGGAGAGGGATGGGGCTCACACAGCTGAGAGGACATTGAGTGGGACGCACAGGGAGAGGGATGGGGGCTCACACAGCTAGAGAGGATATTAATGAGTGGGACACACAGGGAGAGGGATGGGGCTCACACAGGTGAGAGGACATTGAGTGGGACGCACAGGGAGAGGGATGGGGCTCACACAGCTAAGAGGACATTGAGTGGGACGCACAGGGAGAGGGATGGGGGCTCACACAGCTGAGAGGACATTGAGTGGGACACACAGGGAGAGGGATGGGGCTCACACAGCTGAGAGGACATTGAGTGGGACGCACAGGGAGAGGGATGGGGCTCACACAGCTGAGAGGACATTGAGTGGGACGCACAGGGAGAGGGATGGGGCTCACACAGCTGAGAGGACATTGAGTGGGACGCACAGGGAGAGGGATGGGGCTCACAGAGCTAGAGAGGATATTAATGAGTGGGACACAGGACCAATGTATCATTCCTCATGCAGTGTGAGCGGGTAAGCCGGGTCTATGCGGGACCCGTTCACACCATAGGAAGAGGCGGTGCTTGGAGAGCATCTCCTCCGGCCGCCAGTGGTGACATCACCAACCTGGCAATAATCCGGGTCGGGCCGCCTGTGTGAAAGGGGTCTCGCCGAGCCGCACCCGAGGAGGACCTGTGTACCCCAGATGCAATATGGACTGAGGGGCTGATACAGAATGGGGCTGTAGGACTGGAGGTTACACCCCAGGTCTATGACGCGGCTACTGTTATAAACCTCTGCTTGAACAACCACATGATAAGGAATGATGGGAATTGTAGTTCACCAAAACTATTTCTTTACTGCCAGAAAATCTGAATTGTTGATTGTGATGGGACGCGCTGGGATCGGCTGAGGGCGTTCCGTGTCACACAGACTATGTAATAGACCTTGACCTAAATCACGAGCCCAGATATCTACTGCCAGTCAATGTGTGGTGGATGAATATTGCAGCGCTGGTGTCAGGCGTTGTTGTACAACAGAACACAAAGCTCTACACACCGCACCACTTACATACTGCACAATATAGTGTCATGTACTAACAATGGACCAATCACACGTCTGCTTTCTATGGTGCACAGACCTAATGATCGGAAGAGAAGCGCTGGGGCCTGGTAGATATTTCTTCGTCTCTTATAGCAGAATGTCATTACACCTGTTCAGCGCCCTAATAGTAGCCATCGCTGGAAGCTGGGGGGGGGGATTAATGCCACATCACTGAGCGTCGCCCCCCCATGCAGTCACTACAGAGAGAATGAACCGTGCTCCAGCGTTCTGGCACCACAGACCCGGGGGTCTATTCTGTCCAATGCAGACAGCATGAAGTCCAGGGATGGGGGTCTCTAACCCTTACGGACTCCAATATCCCCCATTTTCTGGGAGTGCCAGGGTAGTGTCTTCCGCTGCACATTTCCTGGCCCGGAAGGCTAGTGGCAGAGTGACATACAGGAGGCATCGCTAATGAATCAGGCCCAGAATGCGCGGGGGGGGGGGGGGGGGGGGGGTTCTAATGCCAGACACGATGCACAGGTTCTGCAGCTGTGGACAACATGATATCACACGAAGCTGAACACCAATGTTATTTAAAGTATTAAACCTGTGACCCCTCTGATAGAGACCGCGGCTTCATCACTCCCCCTGGTGCGGTCCTCACCGACCCCAAACAGCACCAGACTGTCCATCACTGACAATCTGACGCCGCACACCCGTGCGCTATGCTCCGCCAGGACCTGAATACTAAATCCATAGTCACTGAAGGTGGTGGTGGAATGTGACACAAGTGCGGGCCTGATAGAGAGACGCACAAACCACATGTAATGCGCAAAGCAGCAGCAACCACATCGGCCTACTGACACTATGGGGATGAGGCACAGCATATCTCTGTACATAGCTGTCTTCAATCAAAGGTGGACACCCCAGGGGCGTGCGGGCACTGGCTAGTACCAGAGCTACACACAATATACAAGTCTGAGGGTAAACGTGGGTATTATACACAGGTGCAGCGGTATATACATGTGGGCATTATACACAGGTGCAGCGGTATATACATGTGGGCATTATACACAGGTGCAGCGGTATATACATGTGGGCGTTATACACAGGTGCAGCGGTATATACATGTGGGCGTTATACACAGGTGCAGCGGTATATACATGTGGGTATTATACAAAGGTGCAGCGGTATATACATGTGGGTATTACACAAAGGTGCAGCGGTATATACATGTGGGTGTTATACACAGGTGCAGCGGTATATACATGTGGGCGTTATACAAAGGTGCAGCGGTATATACATGTGGGCGTTATACACAGGTGCAGCGGTATATACATGTGGGTATTATACAAAGGTGCAGCGGT
Organism: Pseudophryne corroboree; assembly: GCF_028390025.1. Taxonomy (NCBI): domain Eukaryota; kingdom Metazoa; phylum Chordata; class Amphibia; order Anura; family Myobatrachidae; genus Pseudophryne; species Pseudophryne corroboree. The sequence continues at coordinate 437,586 of NW_026967624.1, forward strand.
ATATACATGTGGGTATTATACACAGGTGCAGCGGTATATACATGTGGGTACCATACACAGGTGCAGCGGTATATACATGTGGGTACCATACACAGGTGCAGCGGTATATACATGTGGGTACCATACACAGGTGCAGCGGTATATACATGTGGGTACCATACACAGGTGCAGCGGTATATACATGTGGGTATTATACACAGGTGCAGCGGTATATGCATGTGGGCATTATACACAGGTGCAGCGGTATATACATGTGGGCATTATACACAGGTGCAGCGGTATATACATGTGGGCGTTATACACAGGTGCAGCGGTATATACATGTGGGCGTTATACACAGGTGCAGCGGTATATACATGTGGGCGTTATACACAGGTGCAGCGGTATATACATGTGGGCGTTATACACAGGTGCAGCGGTATATACATGTGGGTATTACACAAAGGTGCAGCGGTATATACATGTGGGTATTACACAAAGGTGCAGCGGTATATACATGTGGGTATTACACAAAGGTGCAGCGGTATATACATGTGGGTATTATACACAGGTGCAGCGGTATATACATGTGGGTACCATACACAGGTGCAGCGGTATATACATGTGGGTACCATACACAGGTGCAGCGGTATATACATGTGGGTACCATACACAGGTGCAGCGGTATATACATGTGGGTACCATACACAGGTGCAGCGGTATATACATGTGGGCATTATACACAGGTGCAGCGGTATATACATGTGGGCATTATACACAGGTGCAGCGGTATATACATGTGGGCGTTATACACAGGTGCAGCGGTATATACATGTGGGCGTTATACACAGGTGCAGCGGTATATACATGTGGGTATTATACAAAGGTGCAGCGGTATATACATGTGGGTATTACACAAAGGTGCAGCGGTATATACATGTGGGTATTATACACAGGTGCAGCGGTATATACATGTGGGTACCATACACAGGTGCAGCGGTATATACATGTGGGTACCATACACAGGTGCAGCGGTATATACATGTGGGTACCATACACAGGTGCAGCGGTATATACATGTGGGTACCATACACAGGTGCAGCGGTATATACATGTGGGCATTATACACAGGTGCAGCGGTATATACATGTGGGCGTTACACACAGGTGCAGCGGTATATACATGTGGGTATTATAGACAGGTGCAGCAGTATATACATGTGGGCATTATACACAGGTGCAGCGGTATATACACATGTGGGCATTATACACAGGTGCAGCGGTATATACATGTGGGCATTATACACAGGTGCAGCAGTATATACATGTGGGCATTATACACAGGTGCAGCGGTATATACATGTGGGTATTATACACAGGTACAGCGGTATATACACATGTGGGCATTATACACAGACGCAGCGGTATATACACATGTGGGCATTATACACAGGTGCAGCGGTATATACACGTGGGCATTATACACAGGTGCAGCGGTATATACATGTGGGTATTATAGACAGGTGCAGCAGTATATACATGTGGGCAGTATACAAAGGTGCAGCGGTATATACATGTGGGCATTATACACAGGTGCAGCGGTATATACATGTGGGCATTATACACAGGTGCAGCGGTATATACACATGTGGGCATTATACACAGGTGCAGCGGTATATACATGTGGGCATTATACACAGGTGCAGCAGTATATACATGTGGGCATTATACACAGGTGCAGCGGTATATACATGTGGGTATTATAGACAGGTGCAGCAGTATATACATGTGGGCAGTATACAAAGGTGCAGCGGTATATACATGTGGGCATTATACACAGGTGCAGCGGTATATACACATGTGGGCATTATACACAGGTGCAGCGGTATATACATGTGGGCATTATACACAGGTGCAGCAGTATATACACATGTGGGCATTAAACACAGGTGCAGCGGTATATACATGTGGGTATTATACACAGGTACAGCGGTATATACACATGTGGGCATTACACACAGACGCAGCAGTATATACATGTGGGCATTATACACAGGTGCAGCGGTATATACATGTGGGCGTTATACACAGGTGCAGCGGTATATACATGTGGGTATTATACACAGGTACAGCGGTAAATACATGTGGGTATTATACACAGGTGCAGCGGTATATACATGTGGGTACCATACACAGGTGCAGCGGTATATACATGTGGGTACCATACACAGGTGCAGCGGTATATACATGTGGGTACCATACACAGGTGCAGCGGTATATACATGTGGGTACCATACACAGGTGCAGCGGTATATACATGTGGGTACCATACACAGGTGCAGCGGTATATACATGTGGGTACCATACACAGGTGCAGCGGTATACACGTGGGCAGTATACACAGGTGCAGCGGTATATACATGTGGGCGTTATACACAGGTGCAGCGGTATATACATGTGGGCGTTATACACAGGTGCAGCGGTATATACACATGTGGGCATTATACACAGGTGCAGCAGTATATACACATGTGGGCATTATACACAGGTGCAGCGGTATATACATGTGGGCATTATACACAGGTGCAGCGGTATATACATGTGATTATTATACACAGGTGCAGCAGTATATACATGTGGGCATTATACACAGGTGCAGCAGTATATACATGTGGGCATTATACACAGGTGGGCATTATACACATTATATACATGTGGGCATTATACACAGGTGCAGCGGTATATACACATGTGGGCATTATATACAGGTGCAGCGTTATATACATGTGGGCATAATACACAGGTGCAGCGGTATATACATGTGGGTATTATACACAGGTGCAGCGGTATATACATGTGGGCATAATACACAGGTGCAGCGGTATATACATGTGGGCATAATACACAGGTGCAGCGGTATATACACATGTGGGCATAATACACAGGTGCAGCGGTATATACACATGTGGGCATTATACACAGGAGCAGCGGTATATACATGTGGGCATTATACACAGGTGCAGTGGTATATACATGTGGGCATTATACACAGGTGCAGTGGTATATACATGTGGGCATTATACACAGGTGCAGTGGTATATACATGTGGGCATTATACACAGGTGCAGTGGTATAATTGGTATGTTTTGATCAGAGATATGCGGATAGACTTTTTACACCAGATTTGTTACTATATAAATGATTAGAATAATACCAAGGAGATATTTCATATACTTATATAGGGTGGGATGTACTAAAGGGAAAATGCGGTAAATCCCCATTTTCAGGGGTTTTACCGCATTTTTATATGTATTAAGACCCGGCCGCCAGGTTTTCGCTGATGAGGGTATCGCCATCTGTTTATGGAGATACCCTATAGAAGCCTTTGGGCTTTTTCGCACAGGCGCCGAGCGCTACACCAGCCGCCCAGTACCACACCCTCTGACCCACCCCCACCTGTGTCCAGGCAGCGCTCCACGATCCCCCGGCACAGCCATGTCTGCTTCCGGCTGCAGGGGGGAGGAGGAGGAGCCCGGGGCTGGGAGGTGACGGACCCCAGAGACCCCCCGCCATCTTTCCGACAGGTATCGCTGGGGTCTCGGTCACGTCGCCTATGTTAGTACATATATGATTAGCATGGCTGCAGTAAGCCGCGAGAGGCGGAGATGTATTTTAATACATCCCGCCCACAGTCAGAACTCTGGTGTATACTGGAGTATGAGGCATCACCGCACTGCGTATGTAAGTGCGAGTTCCAGCTTCCCCTTGTGAGGTAGCGCGCCCGCGTTCTGCGCTCCTGCATACAGACAATCCACCATTTACACACCATCATGTCCGCCATAGTCCTATGGCAGGTGCATTCTCACAGTCTGAACATGGCCTCTGTGGAAGCAGCCGTGCGTCTGAGGGGTGTGGTATGGCTGACAGACGGTCAGGAGACCGGCGCTGGGATCCCAGCGGAGGGGGGCAGTGCAACAAGCGCATTGCAGGCTCACTACTCTCGCCAGACTGCGGACACCCACGAGTGGAAATAGTCCCTGTTGGTGGACGTCGGGATAGTGAGGGGGTGGGCTGTTGAAGGTCGTGTGTCCATTGGTCTCCTGACCGCCGGTCACATGAATACCACCCCGTCTGAGAACGCAGCCCGCATGTCACCACCCAGCAGCGCCCATCGCTGTACCGCCACTTTTCTGCTACACTCTGAACGGATCGCAACATCAACTCTGTGTGCGCACTGCGCATAACCGCATAACGCAGGTGCCATGTCAGCGATGCGTGCAACTGAATCAGGGGGGCGCTGTATGATGTGCCCACCTGGGACGCAGCTCATTTACCGACGCCGGAAACCTGACATCTGCCGAAATCCCAACCAAAGCGCCGAGTTCCCACTGAGGAGAATATAATAGTGTGGACATCGGGCCGGAAGCGAGGGGACTCCCTGCGCTTGCCACCAAGAGTCCCGCCTCGGTCTCCTGCCCGCCGGTATTACATACCGGGCCGCCCACCTGTCTATTGCACCACCATCGATGTGTCCAGCTTACATTGTACACTGCGTGCGCCCGGCTGCACACGGAACGCTGACGCAGCCATGACCTGCAGTGTTCTGTCCATGAGCAGTTCTCCACCCAGCTGCAGCAGTACGTGCTGAAGCCACTACATGGGACGCACCTGATCTGCAGGGAGCAGTTCTATCGCAGGGGCGCCCCAGAAGTGAAGGAGTGGGTGCTAGACCGGGAGCCACCCAGCTTAAAGTATGTGGCAATTCGGCTACACACAGGCAGAAGCGCCCAGCCAGCAGCCAGCTACAAAAGACTGTACCACCAGGGGGACCCCCCTCTTCAGCTCATCACCCCCAAAGCAAGCATCTTCCAACCCGAGTGCTCTTGCCCCTACCAGTAATCAGAGGACACCAGAGCCACGCCTGGACAAAAAGTGCTATGTCTGAGGATGAACTGTCCTGCATCCCAAGCACCCCAGACTTGTGCCCCAAATCCGAGTGCTGGAGCCCGGCTCGCTTGTTTGACGAGAGGAGATGAGCCTACAGAGACTGTTCCCCCTCCAGTCAGTCCGATGGAGTGTGGCGAGAGACAGGTGCACTCTGCGGAGAGAGTCACCTGCATGGCCAAACAGCCCCTACACAACATGTGGAGGCACCTGCAGCCAGTCCACGTGGGACCCCTGCAGGGAGAAGGCCTAAGAGACTCTGGGGCCTCAATCACTGTGGTGAGCCCCCACCTTATAGATCCTGCTGCAGTATTTTAGGGTTGCACTGCAAAAGTTACAGTGGGCGATGGGCTAGGGAGAGAAGTGCCCATGGCAAGAGTCTACCTGGACTGGGGAGCTGGACAAGAGCTGCGAGATGTTGCAGTGATGGATGGCCTCCCAACTCATGTCTTGGGAAAGGATCTTGGTGGAGGAATCATTACCGCCTTTGCGAACGCCATCACCCAGAGTCAAGCGGTCAGACTACAGTCGTCATCGTCTCTGCCAGCGTCAGCCAGCCCAGAAGAAAAGGCCACAGCGGCCAGATCAGCACATCTGCCCAACGTGCCCTTTGCCTCTGATGGGCCTACGTCCCCTTGCAACGCAGAGGATGTCGGTTCCAGTTTGTTGAATCCTGTGGGGGTGCCCAGTGATGCTCCTGTCCCTAGTGGTTTGCCAACCACGGCGGTGAGTATGAGTGACCACCCTGACCCCATCCCTGGAAGGTATGAGGCGCCACTCTGGCAGCGGCCTTGCTGGGATGGGGGCAGGGAGTGTGACCTGGTGGAAAGGGTTACTGTACCGGGTAGGTAAGGTAGAAGGGGACAGGCCAGGGCAGGAGTAAGTACAGCTGGTGGTTTCCCCGGAGCTTCCGGGAGCAACTGAGGTCAGATGCGCATGAAATCCCTTTAGAGGGACACCAGGGGGGGACCGAACACTGAGGCGCCCGACACAGAACTTTTTCTAGCCTGTGGGATGACGTCCGGACCTACTGTAAGTCCAGTGATGAGTGCCAACGGCTCGGACGCCCCAATGCGCGGGCTAATTGGGGTTCCCCGTCAGTTTACGAAGAAAACGACACCAAAAACAGTAAAAACAACTCATGTCAACCTAATGCATGTCGACCCAACGACCGCCTCCCCTTCAGCACACCACGGGGGGGTTAGACGGCAGACTGTTGGGGTGGAGCCTTGCTCTTCATATTATCCACAAGCAAGGTTCACAGCAATGCAGTTGACCCGCTTGAACGGGCGGGGGGGGGGGAGGAGTGCGGCCGGAGACCCCCCTGCCACATGGACAATGGCGGCCGCAGCGCTGAAGGGGTTAACCCTCAGCTGCCCGGCGCCATTTTGGCTGCACAATAGGCGCTTGGAGCCACTGTTAAATGTATACTGGCGCTAGGCGCCATCTTTAAAATGTGTGGGCGCTAGCCGCCGAGTGGTTAAAAAATGTTTCAAATGTCTTTTATATGTGTGTGCCACGGTCCTGGACGTCTACGGCGACCGCGGCAGTAAGCGAGACCCCCGGTGCACCAGGGGAGAGGGGAGCCGCTGCAGCACTGTGGTGTGCCGCCGCTGGGGGATTTCTCTACACCACACAGGGATGGTAAGGCGGCGTGTCGACGCATACAGAGCAGAACCGTGGTTCCAAACGCCACGGCAACAAGGAGTCTGGTGGTGGCGGCATATTACATGCCCACTGCGCAGTGGGTGGAGTCAGTAACAGGCAGTTACTGACGGTAAGTGGTAATCCCCTATTTTGCCAGGTCCCGTGCGACCTAAACTCCATTCTGTGACTGGGGACGGGACGCGAGCCACACACCCACCCCTCCAGCAGCCGCTCCATCAGCCGCACATCCACCCCTCCAGCAGCCGCACACCCACCCCTCCAGCAGCCGCGCACCCACCCCTCCAGCAGCCGCACACCCACTACTCCAGCAGCCGCACCATCAGCCGCGCACCCACCCCTCCAGCAGCCGCTCCATCAGCCGCACATCCACCCCTCCAGCAGCCGCACACCCACCCCTCCAGCAGCCACACTCCCACCCCTCCAGCAGCCACACACCCACCCCTCCAGCAGCCGCACACCCACCCCTCCAGCAGCCGCTCCATCAGCCGCACATCCACCCCTCCAGCAGCCGCACACCCACCCCTCCAGCAGCCACACTCCCACCCCTCCAGCAGCCACACACCCACCCCTCCAGCAGCCGCGCACCCACCCCTCCAGCAGCCGCACACCCACCCCTCCAGCAGCCGCACACCCACCCCTCCAGCAGCCACACTCCCACCCCTCCAGCAGCCACACTCCCACCCCTCCAGCAGCCACACACCCACCCCTCCAGCAGCCGCGCACCCACCCCTCCAGCAGCCACACTCCCACCCCTCCAGCAGCCACACTCCCACCCCTCCAGCAGCCACACTCCCACCCCTCCAGCAGCCACACACCCACCCCTCCAGCAGCCGCGCACCCACCCCTCCAGCAGCCGCACACCCACTACTCCAGCAGCCGCACCATCAGCCGCGCACCCACCCCTCCAGCAGCCGCACACCCATCCCTCCAGCAGCCGCACACCCACCCCTCCAGCAGCCGCACACCCACCCCTCCAGCAGCCGCACACCCACCCCTCCAGCAGCCGCACACCCACCCCTCCATCAGCAGCTCCATCAGCCGCGCACCCACCCCTCCAGCAGCCGCACACCCACCCCTCCAGCAGCCGCACACCCACCCCTCCAGCAGCCGCTCCATCAGCAGCACACCCACCCCTCCAGCAGCCGCACACCCACCTTTCCAGCAGCCGCACACTCACCCCTCCAGCAGCCGCTCCATCAGCCGCGCACCTACCCCTCCAGCAGCCGCGCACCCACCCCTCCAGCAGCCGCACTCCCACCCCTCCAGCAGCCGCTCCATCAGCCGCACACCCACCCTGCTGGCAGCCACACACCCACCCCCTGCAGCCTCGCTCCCGCTCCACCCCCTGCAGCCTCGCTCCCGCTCCACCCCCTGCAGCCTCGCTCCCGCTCCACACCCTGCAGCCTCGCTCCCGCTCCACACCCTGCAGCCTCGCTCCCGCTCCACACCCTGCAGCCTCGCTCCCGCTCCACACCCTGCAGCCTCGATCCCGCTCCACACCCTGCAGCCTCGATCCCGCTCCACCCACAGCAACACATTGTACATGAGATTTCTGTGTATTCGCTTCAGATTCTCAGCTGTTCCAGTATCCCCCAATCACAGACCAGCAGCTGCCGCACTCCTGATGTCACTTCTATAGGGGCACGGAGCAGCCTTCCTCAGAGAACCAATACATGTACCCACCACAGCAAGGGCAGCGACAAGACGCCATCACTCTACCTCCTAACGCACCACCCTGCAACCTGGTTATATTATACACACACCTCATAGTGCACCACCCTGCAACCTGGTTATATTATATACACACCTCATAGTGCACCACCCTGCAACCTGGTTATATTATACACACACCTCATAGTGCACCACCCTGCAACCTGGTTATATTATACACACACCTCATAGTGCACCACCCTGCAACCTGGTTATATTATATATACACCTCATAGTGCACCACCCTGCAACCTGGTTATATTATATATACCTCATACAGCACCACCCTGCAACCTGGTTATATTATACACACACACACCTCATAGTGCACCACCCTGCAACCTGGTTATATTATATACACACCTCATAGTGCACCACCCTGCAACCTGGTTATATTATATATACACCTCATAGTGCACCACCCTGCAACCTGGTTATATTATATATACCTCATACAGCACCACCCTGCAACCTGGTTATATTATACACACACACACCTCATAGTGCACCACCCTGCAACCTGGTTATATTATATACACACCTCATAGTGCACCACCCTGAAACCTGGTTATATTATACACACACCTCATAGTGCACCACCCTGCAACCTGGTTATATTATACACACACCTCATAGTGCACCACCCTGCAACCTGGTTATATTATATATACACCTCATAGTGCACCACCCTGCAACCTGGTTATATTATATATACCTCATACAGCACCACCCTGCAACCTGGTTATATTATACACACACACACCTCATAGTGCACCACCCTGCAACCTGGTTATATTATACACACACCTCATAGTGCACCACCCTGCAACCTGGTTATATTATATATACACCTCATAGTGCACCACCCTGCAACCTGGTTATATTATATATACCTCATACAGCACCACCCTGCAACCTGGTTATATTATACACACACACACCTCATAGTGCACCACCCTGCAACCTGGTTATATTATATACACACCTCATAGTGCACCACCCTGAAACCTGGTTATATTATACACACACCTCATAGTGCACCACCCTGCAACCTGGTTATATTATATACACACCTCATAGTGCACCACCCTGCAACCTGGTTATATTATACACACACACCTCATAGTGCACCACCCTGCAACCTGGTTATATTATACACACACCTCATAGTGCACCACCCTGCAACCTGGTTATATTATACACACACCTCATAGTGCACCACCCTGCAACCTGGTTATATTATATACACACCTCATAGTGCACCACCCTGAAACCTGGTTGTATTATACACACACCTCATAATGCACCATCCTGCAACCTGGTTATATTATACACACACCTCATAGTGCACCACCCTGCAACCTGGTTATATTATACACACACCTCATAGTGCACCACCCTGCAACCTGGTTATATTATATATACACCTCATAGTGCACCACCCTGCAACCTGGTTATATTATATACACACCTCCTAACGCACCATCCTGCAACCTGGTTATATTATATACACACCTCATAGTGCACCATCCTGCAACCTGGTTATATTATATACACACACCTCATAGTGCACCACCCTGCAACCTGGTTATATTATATACACACACCTCATAGTGCACCACCCTGCAACCTGGTTATATTATATATACCTCATACAGCACCATCCTGCAACCTGGTTATATTATACACACACCTCATAGTGCACCACCCTGCAACCTGGTTATATTATATACACACACCTCATAGTGCACCACCCTGCAACCTGGTTATATTATATATACACACACCTCATAGCGCACCACCCTGCAACCTGGTTATATTATATATACACACCTCATAGTGCACCACCCTGCAACCTGGTTATATTATACACACACCTCATAGTGCACCACCCTGCAACCTGGTTATATTATATACACACCTCATAATGCACCATCCTGCAACCTGGTTATATTATACACACACCTCATTAGTGCACCATCCTGCAACATAGTTATATTATATACACACACATCATAATGCACCATCCTGCAACCTGGTTATATTATACACACACACACACACACACACACACCTCATAGTGCACCATCCTGCAACCTGGTCATATTATATACACACCTCATAGTGCACCAACCTGCAACCTGGTTATATTATATATACCTCATACAGCACCATCCTGCAACCTGGTTATATTATATACACACACCTCATAGTGCACCATCCTGCAACCTGGTTATATTATATACACACACACCTCCTAACGCACCATCCTGCAACCTGGTTATATTATATATACACACATAACGCACCATCCTGCAACCTGGTTATATTATACACACACCTCATAGTGCACCATCCTGCAACATGGTTATATTATATATACCTCATACAGCACCATCCTGCAACCTGGTTATATTATATACACACACCTCATAGTGCACCATCCTGCAACCTGGTTATATTATATACACACACCTCAAAGTCCACCATCCTGCAACCTGGTTATATTATATATACACACACATCATAACGCACCATCCTGCAACCTGGTTATATTATATATACACATCATAACACCATCCTGCAACCTGGTTATATTATATACACACACCTCATAGTGCACCATCCTGCAGCCTGGTTATATTATATACACACACCTCATAGTGCACCATCCTGCAACCTGGTTATATTATACACACACCTCATAGTGCACCATCCTGCAACCTGGTTATATTATATACACACCTCATAATGCACCATCCTGCAACCTGGTTATATTATATACACACACCTCATAGTGCACCATCCTGCAACCTGGTTATATTATATATACACATCATAACGCACCATCCTGCAACCTGGTTATATTATATATACACATCATAACACACCATCCTGCAACCTGGTTATATTATATATACACATCATAACGCACCATCCTGCAACCTGGTTATATTATATATACACATCATAACACACCATCCTGCAACCTGGTTATATTATACACACACCTCATAGTGCACCATCCTGCAACCTGGTTATATTATATACACACCTCATAATGCACCAACCTGCAACCTGGTTATATTATATACACACACACACACACACACACACACACCTCATAGTGCACCATCCTGCAACCTGGTTATATTATATACACACCTCATAATGCACCATCCTGCAACCTGGTTATATTATATACACACACACCTCATAATGCACCATCCTGCAACCTGGTTATATTATATACACACACACACACACACACACACACACACCTCATAGTGCACCACCCTGCAACCTGGTTATATTATATACACACCTCATAATGCACCATCCTGCAACCTGGTTATATTATATACACACACCTCATAATGCACCATCCTGCAACCTGGTTATATTATATACACACACCTCAGTGCACCATCCTGCAACCTGGTTATATTATATACACACCTCATAATGCACAATCCTGAAACCTGGTTATATTATATACACACACCTCATAGTGCACCATCCTGCAACCTGGTTATATTATATACACACCTCATAATGCACCATCCTGCAACCTGGTTATATTATATACACACACACACACCTCCTAACGCACCATCCTGCAACCTTGTTATATTATACACACACCTCATAGTGCACCATCCTGCAACCTGGTTATATTATACACACACCTCTCATAGTGCATCATCCTGCAACCTGGTTATATTATATACACACACCTCATAGTGCACCATCCTGCAACCTGGTTATATTATATACACACACCTCAATGCCCCATCCTGCAACCTGATTATATTATATACACACCTCAGAGTGCACCATCCTGCAACCTGGTTATATTATATACACACACCTCATAATGCACCATCCTGCAACCTGGTTATATTATATACACACACCTCATAATGCACCATCCTGCAACCTGATTATATTATATACACACCTCAGAGTGCACCATCCTGCAACCTGGTTATATTATATACACACACCTCATAATGCACCATCCTGCAACCTGGTTATATTATATACACACACCTCATAATGCACCATCCTGCAACCTGATTATATTATATACACACACCTCATAGTGCACCATCCTGCAACCTGGTTATATTATATACACACACCTCATAGTGCACCATTCTGCAACCTGGTTATATTATATACACACCTCATAATGCACCATCCTGCAACCTGGTTATATTATATACACACACCTCATAGTGCACCATCCTGCAACCTGGTTATATTATATACACACCTCATAATGCACCATCCTGCAACCTGGTTATATTATATACACACCTCATAGTGCACCATCCTGCAACCTGGTTATATTATATACACACACACCTCCTTACGCACCATCCTGCAAACTTGTTATATTATACACACACCTCATAGTGCACCATCCTGCAACCTGGTTATATTATATACACACACCTCATAATGCACCATCCTGCAACCTGATTATATTATATACACACACACACCTCATAGTGCACCATCCTGCAACCTGGTTATATTATATACACAAACCTCATAATGCACCATCCTGCAACCTGGTTATATTATATACACACACCTCATAGTGCACCATTCTGCAACCTGGTTATATTATATACACAAACACCTCAATGCACCATCCTGCAACCTGATTATATTATATACACACACACACACCTCATAGTGCACCATCCTGCAACCTGGTTATATTATATACACACACCTCATAATGCACCATCCTGCAACCTGATTATATTATATACACACACACACCTCATAGTGCACCATCCTGCAACCTGGTTATATTATACACACACCTCATAGTGCACCATTCTGCAACCTGGTTATATTATATACACACACACCTCATAATGCACCATCCTGCAACCTGGTTATATTATATAAACATCATAACGCACCATCCTGCAACCTGGTTATATTATATACACACACCTCATAGTGCACCATCCTGCAACCTGGTTATATTATATACACACACCTCATAATGCACCATCCTGCAACCTGGTTATATTATATACACACCTCATAGTGCACCATCCTGCAACCTGGTTATATTATATACACACACCTCATAGTGCACCATCCTGCAACCTGGTTATACTATATACACACACACACACACACACACACACACCTCATAGTGCACCACCCTGCAACCTGGTTATATTATATACACACACACACACCTCATAGTGCACCATCCTGCAACCTGGTTATATTATATACACACACCTCATAGTGCACCATCCTGCAACCTGGTTATATTATATACACACCGCATAGTGCACCATCCTGCAACCTGGTTATATTATATACACACCTCATAGTGCACCATCCTGCAACCTGGTTATATTATATAAACATCATAACGCACCATCCTGCAACCTGGTTATATTATACACACACCTCAGAGTGCACCATCCTGCAACCTGGATATATTATATACACATCTCATAGTGCACCATCCTGCAACCTGGTTATATTATATACACACACACACCTCATAATGCACCATCCTGCAACCTGGATATATTATATACACATCTCATAGTGCACCATCCTGCAACCTGGTTATATTATATACACACACACACACACACACACACACACACACACACCTCATAATGCACCATCCTGCAACCTGGTTATATTATATACACACACCTCATAATGCACCATCCTGGAACCTGGTTATATTATATATACACCTCATAGTGCACCATCCTGCAACCTGGTTATATTATATACACACACACACACCTCAATGCACCATCCTGCAACCTGGTTATATTATATACACACCTCACAGTGCACCATCTTGCAACCTGGTTATGTTATATACACACCTCATAATGTACCATCCTACAACCTGGTTATATTATATATACACCTCATAGTGCACCATCCTGCAACCTGGTTATATTACATACCCACCTCATAATGCACCATCCTGAAACCTGGTTATATTATATACACACCTCATAATGCACCATCCTGCAACCTGGTTATATTATATACACACACACACCTCAATGCACCATCCTGCAACCTGGTTATATTATATACACACCTCACAGTGCACCATCCTGCAACCTGGTTATATTATATACACACCTCATAATGCACCATCCTGCAACCTGGTTATATTATATACACACACACCTCCTAACGCACCATCCTGCAACCTTGTTATATTATACACACACCTCATAGTGCACCATCCTGCAACCTGGTTATATTATACACACACCTCTCATAGTGCATCATCCTGCAACCTGGTTATATTATATACACACACCTCAATGCACCATCCTGCAACCTGGTTATATTATATACACACCTCAGAGTGCACCATCCTGCAACCTGGTTATATTATATACACACACCTCATAATGCACCATCCTGCAACCTGATTATATTATATACACACACCTCATAGTGCACCATTCTGCAACCTGGTTATATTATATACACACACCTCATAATGCACCATCCTGCAACCTGGTTATATTACATACACACACACCTCATAGTGCACCATCCTGCAACCTGGTTATATTATATACACACACCTCATAGTGCACCATCCTGCAACCTGGTTATATTATATACACACACCTCATAGTGCACCATCCTGCAACCTGGTTATATTATATACACACCTCATAGTGCACCATCCTGCAACCTGGTTATATTATATACACACACACACCTCATAATGCACCATCCTGCAACCTGGTTATATTATACACACACCTCATAGTGCACCACCCTGCAACCTGGTTATATTATATACACACCTCATAGTGCATCATCCTGCAACCTGGTTATATTATATACACACACCTCATAGTGCACCATCCTGCAAATATGTATCTATATACCTCATACAGCACAATCCTGCAACCTGCAAATATGTATCTATATACCTCATACAGCACCATCCTGCAAATATGTATCTATATACCTCATATAGCACCATCCTGCAAATATGTATCTATATACCTCATACAGCACCATCGTACAACCTGCAAATATGTATCTATATACCTCATATTGCACCATCCTGCAACCTGCAAATATGTATCTATATACCTCATATAGCACCATCCTGCAACCTGCAAATATGTATCTATATACCTCATATAGCACCATCCTGCAAATATGTATCTATATACCTCATATAGCACCATCCTGCAACCTGCAAATATGTATCTATATACCTCATATAGCACCATCCTGCAACCTGCAAATATGTATCTATATACCTCATATAGCACCATCCTGCAACCTGCAAATATGTATCTATATACCTCATATAGCACCATCCTGCAAATATGTATCTATAAACCTCATATAGCACCATCCTGCAAATATGTATCTATATACCTCATATAGCACCATCCTTCAACCTGCAAATATGTATCTATATACCTCATATAGCACCATCCTGCAACCTGCAAATATGTATCTATATACCTCATATAGCACCATCCTGCAACCTGCAAATATGTATCTATATACCTCATATAGCACCATCCTGCAACCTGCAAATATGTATCTATATACCTCACATTGCACCATCCTGCAACCTGCAAATATGTATCTATATACCTCATATAGCACCATCCTGCAACTTGCAAATATGTATCTATATACCTCATATAGAACCATCCTGCAACCTGCAAATATGTATCTATATACCTCACATTGCACCATCCTGCAACCTGCAAATATGTATCTATATACCTCATATAGCACCAGCCTGCAAATATGTATCTATAAACCTCATATAGCACCATCCTGCAAATATGTATCTATATACCTCATATAGCACCATCCTGCAACCTGTAAATATGTATCTATATACCTCATACAGCACCATCCTGCAACCTGCAAATATGTATCTATATACCTCATACAGCACCATCCTGCAACCTGCAAATATGTATCTATATACCTCATACAGCACCATCCTGCAACCTGCAAATATGTATCTATATACCTCATACAGCACCATCCTGCAACCTGCAAATATGTATCTATATACATCATACAGCACCATCCTGCAACCTGCAAATATGTATCTATATACCTCATATAGCACCATCCTGCAACCTGCAAATATGTATCTATATACCTCATATAGCACCATCCTGCAACCTGCAAATATGTATCTATATACCTCATATAGCACCATCATGCAACCTGCAAATATGTATCTATATACCTCATATAGCACCATCATGCAACCTGCAAATATGTATCTATATACCTCATATAGCACCATCCTGCAACCTGCAAATATGTATCTATATACCTCATATAGCACCATCCTGCAACCTGTAAATATGTATCTATATACCTCATCTAGCACCATCCTGCAACCTGCAAATATGTATCTATATACCTCATCTAGCACCATCCTGCAACCTGCAAATATGTATCTATATACCTCACATTGCACCATCCTGCAAATATGTATCTATATACCTCATATAGCACCATCCTGCAAACTGCAAATATGTATCTATATACCTCACATTGCACCATCCTGCAACCTGCAAATATGTATCTATATACCTCATACAGCACCATCCTGCAACCTGCAAATATGTATCTATATACCTCATATAGCACCATCCTGCAACCTGCAAATATGTATCTATATACCTCATATAGCACCATCCTGCAAATATGTATCTATATACCTCATATAGCACCATCCTGCAACCTGCAAATATGTATCTATATACCTCATATAGCACCATCCTGCAAACTGCAAATATGTATCTATATACCTCATACAGCACTATCCTGCAACCTGCAAATATGTATCTATATACCTCATACAGCACCATCCTGCAACCTGCAAATATGTATCTATATACCTCATATAGCACCATCCTGCAAATATGTATCTATAAACCTCATATAGCACCATCCTGCAAACTGCAAATATGTATCTATATACCTCACATTGCACCATCCTGCAACCTGTAAATATGTATCTATATACCTCATATAGCACCATCCTGCAACCTGCAAATGTGTATCTATATACCTCATACAGCACCATCCTGCAACCTGCAAATATGTATCTATATACCTCATATAACACCATCCTGCAACCTGCAAATATGTATCTATATACCTCATATAGCACCATCCTGCAACCTGCAAATATGTATCTATATACCTCATACAGCACCATCCTGCAACCTGCAAATATGTATCTATATACCTCATACAGCACCATCCTGCAACCTGCAAATATGTATCTATATACCTCATACAGCACCATCCTGCAACCTGCAAATATGTATCTATATACCTCATATAGCACCATCCTGCAAATATGTATCTATATACCTCATATAGCACCATCCTGCAACCTGCAAATATGTATCTATATACCTCATATAGCACCATCCTGCAACCTGCAAATATGTATCTATATACCTCATATAGCACCATCCTGCAACCTGCAAATATGTATCTATATACCTCATACAGCACCATCCTGCAACCTGCAAATATGTATCTATATACCTCACATTGCACCATCCTGAATATATACTGTAGATGTTACACAATATAGGACGCCCATACATTCTGCCCTCTGGGGGTGAGCTATACACGTTAGGGGGTCATCTCACCTTCTGTAGGCTGCTGGGGTTCAGCTGGGTTTTGTCGATGATTTTTATAGCAACCTGAAGATAGAGAAGACAGGATTATGGTGACATGCCGACACTGCCGTACCCGTCATATATGGTATCACAATACCTCATTGTGCCTCTCACCTCTCTTCCAGTCAGAACATGTCTCCCCAGCTTCACTTTAGCAAAGTTCCCTTTCCCGATGGTCCTCAGGAGTCTGTAATTGCCGACGTGTGGCTCCTCGGGTGCCGAGCTCCTGGAACGAGCTCCTGGGGGGCGGGGAGGCCAGGAGGAGGTGGCGGAGCCTTTCTCGGAGCGGGTAGAGCCAGTCTGGAAACGCAATGTATTGTTTATCGCTATGAATGGAACTATAAATAAGAGGTTTATTCGCCAGTAAGGAAAGCTGCGCTCACGACACCCTCCTCCGCGCATTAATTACATCTGCGTTCTAGCCGCCTCCTCACATAATGTTCATTGATATTCTGGTAAACACGAGGCGCCCGCTTACACCCAGGTGCCCACACTCTAGTGATACCGTGGCAGCGACGGTCTCCTAGTCACAGCTCACCGTGGGCCTCCAACACTCTATTATAATGGCCAGAGACTCATCTGTGCCAGAAGAGAGCGCACATGTGACATCTCTCCACCGATTAGACTGCCACTTCTGGGGACATTACACCCACTTTTACCAGTCAGGCACCAATGAGACAATCACCAAAAAGAAACATTTCTGTAACATGAAAGGTGCAGAACAGAGACGCCTTATCCCATGCAACTGTCTAATGAGACACCCACATACCGTGCCAGAGAGTACACACATCACACCGTGCAACTGTCTAATGAGACATCCACATACCGTGCCAGAGAGTACACACATCACACCTTACCCTTCACACCGTGCAACTGTCTAATGAGACATCCACATACCGTGCCAGAGAGAGTACACACCTTACCCTTCACACCGTGCAACTGTCTAATGAGACACCCACATACCGTGCCAGAGAGTACACACCTTACCCTTCACACCGTGCAACTGTCTAATGAGACAACCACATACCGTGCCAGAGAGTACACACATCACACCTTACCCTTCACACCGTGCAACTGTCTAATGAGACATCCACATACCGTGCCAGAGAGAGTACACACCTTACCCTTCACACCGTGCAACTGTCTAATGAGACACCCACATACCGTGCCAGAGAGTACACACCTTACCCTTCACACCGTGCAACTGTCTAATGAGACAACCACATACCGTGCCAGAGAGTACACACATCACACCTTACCCTTCACACCGTGCAACTGTCTAATGAGACACCCACATACAGTGCCAATGACAGAACACACATCACACCTGTCTAATGAAACACCCACATACAGTGCCAATGACAGAACAGACATCACACCTGTCTAATGAGACACCCACATACAGTGCCAATGACAGAACACACATCACAACTGTCTAATGAGACACCCACATACAGTGCCAATGACAGAACAGACATCACACCTGTCTAATTAGACACCCACATACAGTGCCAATGACAGAACACACATCACAACTGTCTAAGGAGACACCCACATACAGTGCCAATGACAGAACGGACATCACACCTGTCTAATGAGACACCCACATACAGTGCCAATGA
>NW_026967624.1:462241-474741 GCF_028390025.1 Pseudophryne corroboree
CTCCAAAAGTAGATGCACATGTTCTGCGACTCGTGCACAAATCTGCTTTGCCACTGTCATCTACCTCTTTGAATGATGTCACAGACAGGAGGGTAGAGAGCCTATTGAAAAATATTTTTTCTCTTGTGGGTGCAGTGGTAAGACCTGCTATGGCTTCGGCCTGGGTAGCAAAGGCAATGGGCGAATGGATAGAGGAACTAGAGAATGACATCCCCTCTCCTACTAGGGAGCAAGAGGATCGTCTTTGCCGTTTAAGACAATCTGCCCAGTATTTAGAAGAAGCAGCCATTGATGTAGGCACTGTTGCTTCTAAAGCTTCAGCCCTGGCAGTAGTCGCTCGCAGAGCAGTCTGGCTACGGACCTGGAAGGCAGATGCGTTGTCCAAGAAGGAATTGGAAGCATTGCCTTTCGTGGGTAATATATTATTTGGAAAACCTTTATCGGATATCCTAGAGTCAGAGTCTAAATCGAAGAAGGTCAGATTTCCGGCTACCTATAACCCTAAATCCAAGGGTTTAAAATTTCGCTCATTTCGCTGGCAAAGCAAAGCGAAAGATAAAGAGGACCCTAAACAACCCCAGTTTAAAAGGGGTAGGAAGCAGTGGGCTAGCAAAAAGCCAGCTTCCAAACCTGAACAGAAACCCTCAGCCTGAAGAGACGGGCCTCCGCCTGGAGGATTCCAGGGTTGGGGGCCGACTCCTGCAATTTGCACACACATGGCAACAGTCAACAACAGATGCCTGGGTGCAGAAGGTAGTATCTCAGGGGTATGGGTTCCCATTCAGGAGGCAGCCTCCTCAAAGATTTTTTTGCACCAGCCCGTCTCGTATAGAGTCGAAGGCCAATGCCCTGCAAGAAGCAGTCCAAAAATTACTGCAGTCAGGTGTGATTGTCCCAGTACCTCCATCACAAAAGGGACAGGGGTATTACTCCAATCTGTTTCTAATCCAGAAACCAAATGGGTCATATCGACCAATTTTAAATCTGAAGATGTTGAACAATTACATATGGATCCCGAAGTTCCACATGGAGACGTTACGCTCCATAATGTTGGCTATGGAACCGGGAGACTATATGGTATCTCTGGATGTGCGGGATGCTTACCTACATGTGCCTATAGCACTATCACATCAGTGTTACCTCAGGTTTGCCATCCTCAAGGAACACTTCCAGTTCCAAGCTCTGCCCTTCGGGCTAGCTACAGCACCCAGGGTGTTTACCAAGATCATGGTGGTTATGGCAGCTTGTCTGCGCAAACAAGGGATAAGGATATTCCCATACCTAGACGACCTAGCACAGTCGCAAGATTTACTGTTGAGCCATCTCCAACAGACGATAGTTTGTTTACAGAGACACGGGTGGCTCATAAATTGGGAGAAGTCGTCCCTGAATCCATCACAGCGGATGGTTCATTTGGGAGCCATATTGGATTCAGACCTACAGAGAGTTCTCTTACCAGAGGAGAAAATAGTCAAGGTGCAGGTCATGGCTCAGGAAGCGTTGCAAGCCCAGACAATGTCAGTCCATGCAGCAATGCGACTGTTGGGTCTGATGGTATCAACGTTCGACATGGTGGAATATGCGCAATTCCACTCCAGACCATTGCAGCATCTCATTTTGACAAAATGGAACGGAAATCATCAAACAATAAAGAAGCAGATGATAAAGATTCCAGTAAATGTAAAAAGGTCTCTAGCGTGGTGGCTACAGACAGACCATTTAAACAAGGGGAGACCCTTTTGGATAAAAGAGTGGCAAGTCCTGACGACAGATGCCAGCCTGCAAGGTTGGGGGGCGGTACTCGGAAGCCTATGGTTCCAGGGAAAATGGACCGTAAGGGAAAGTCGCCTGCCGATAAATCTGTTAGAAATAAGAGCCATTTACTTGGCCCTAGTTCAGGCAAAGGACAATCTACAAGGAAGACCAGTCCAGATCTGCTCAGACAATGCGACGGCAGTAGCATACCTAAATCATCAAGGAGGGACTCACAGCAAGAGTCTGATGGAGGAAGTAACTCCCATTCTAAAGTGGGCAGAACTCCATCTCCCAGCATTGTCAGCAGTATTTGTCCCGGGTGTACTAAATTGGGAAGCGGATTTTCTCAGTCGGCACACCATTCAGGAAACCGAATGGGCACTACACCCAGAAGTGTTTCAGACACTGGTGAACAGATGGGGTCTACCGGAGATAGACCTTATGGCGTCTCGTCTAAACAACAAAGTTCCGAGGTACGGATCAAGAACAAGGGACCCAGGAGCAGTCCTGGTAGACGCACTGTCAGTAGAATGGAGGTTTCAGCTGGCATATCTGTTCCCTCCAATATCTGTTACCCAGAGTAGTGAGAAAGATAAAACAGGCAAAAGGAGCAATAATTCTAATAGCTCCAGCTTGGCCAAGAAGGCATTGGTACACAGATCTGTGGAGAATGTCCGTGGAAGCACCGATACTGCTCCCTCAACGTCCAGATCTGTTAATGCAGGGTCCTTGTTGTCACAGTCATCTGGATCGCCTGTCTTTGACGGCGTGGCTGTTGAAACCTCTATCTTAGAGGCTAAAGGATTTTCAAAGCAAGTAATCCAAACCATGCTTAGAGCAAGAAAGCCTTCTTCGGCCCGTGTATATCATAGAATATGGCAAGCCTATATTCATTGGTGTTCTGGAAAAAATTACAATCCAAGAGCCTTTAAAGTAGCTAGAATTTTGGATTTTCTGCAGGCAGGATTGGATAAGGGGTTGAAGGTTGCTTCCTTGAGGGTGCAAGTCTCAGCGTTGACTGTATGGTTTCAGCAGAAGATTGCTGACCTACAGGATGTATGTACGTTTTTCCAAGGAGTAGTACATATTCAACCTCCATTTGTTCCTCCTGCAGCTCCCTGGGATTTGAATTTAGTTCTTAAATTTCTCCAGGGTCCTTTGTTTGAACCACTTGAGAGAGCGGATCTTAAGTGGTTAACGATTAAAGTTCTTTTTTTACTGACAATGGCGTCAGCCAGAAGAGTGTCAGATTTGGGAGCGTTATCATGTAAGTCTCCTTTCCTAAGTTTTTTACCAGACAGAGCAGTTCTCAGAACGAGATCTAGTTATCTTCCAAAGGTGGTGTCAAAGTTTCACCTGAATGAAGAGATTGTAGTCCCAGCTTTTCAGGTATCGGGACTATCTGCGGGAGAAGCGTCACTGGACGTGGTCCGGTCTTTAAAAATCTATATAGATCGTACTAGTGCCATCAGGAAAACAGATTCCCTCTTCATCCTCTACGGATTCCATAGGAGAGGTTGGCCTGCTAGTAAACAGACGCTGGCGAGATGGCTCCGAGTGGTAATATCTGAAGCTTATGCTCATGCAGATCTCCCTACTCCGGCTAATGTCACTGCTCACTCTACACGTAAGGTAGGTCCTTCTTGGGCAGCACAACAGGGTGCATCAGCAGAACAGATATGTAAGGCAGCCACATGGTCTTCCATAAACACATTCATCAGACATTATGCCTTGGATACTTTTGCCTCTCATGACGCAGACTTCGGGCGAAAGGTCCTCCTGTGAAATCAGGAGCGTCCCCACCACTAAAATGGCTTTGGGAATCCCAATGTTATCCTGTGGATAATCCTGTGGACCCAGCCAGAGAAATAAACGTTATGGTAAGAACTTATCGTTGATAACGTGATTTCTCTTACGTCCACAGGTATCCACAGGGATCCCCACCCTGACGCACCTGATTTGAGGATCTAGACAAACACTAAAAACCTCTTCCTTCTTGTATGGAAGGGTGTGCATGTGTGTTCTTATCGCCTGTACAGGTCTCTACCTAATGTTCCTGCCTATAATCGCTGTGGAAAGAACTGATCTGACTGAGTCAGTGGGCGGGACTATATAGTGGAGGCCCCAATGCATCCTGGGAGGCCAGAAAGCTCGTGACCGTGTTGGTGCCATTTTCGCTGTCGCTCGACAATATCCCAATGTTATCCTGTGGATACCTGTGGACATAAGAGAAATCACGTTATCAACGGTAAGTTCTTACCATAACGTTTATATATATATATATATATATATATATATATATATACACCCACACACTCCCTGGCACAGGAGGGGTAATGGCTGTGTATATATATATATATATATACACACTGACAATGCTAAATTCCTTTGTCGTATAAACAACCCTTATGAAGCTAAGAACACTGTACGCTGCTTACTTAAGAAATACCGTAATGATACGCTATTTGCGTAACGATCGCTCAGCCGTAGGCGAGACGCTCAAGCGTCACGTTCGCTCACGGCCCAGTGATCACAGGACACGTTATTGGTTATGTCTAGGGGAAAGATTCGCTGTAACGTAGCATACGCTAGAGACCACGAGGAGGTCACCAGCGGTGCAGACGCTCACAACACTATACCTTGATATTAAACCTTATACCGATGAAACACACAGAATACCTTAATGTGAGTACAGGGTGTAAATGCAACCTTGTGTAACCTGACTATCTACAAAGCTGTTTGAGCGTCACCGACGCTCAAGTGAACACTTAATACTATAGTAAATACACTGATACTGGTTTAGGGTTCCAAAGCCTATAATCTGTATTATATCTAGTATACTTGTAAAAGAGTAACACAGTACAAATGATACACTACAATATAACAAAGACTTCCTAACCAAACACCTAACTAAGGGATAAACTACAATGCTATCCTGGTCTAACACAATACAATACAATACTATAAAGTTTAGTCTAGGGGAGATATGAGAGAAAAGAGAGAATAGAGAGAGAGAAATAGACACAGAGAGAGAGAGAGAGAGAGATTTGCTCACAGAAAGACAATGATTACGGAGAGAACTTACGCACAAAGGGTATGATCGCCAGCGCCTCGATATCCAGCTCCCGATTATCAGCAGATAACCGTTGATGAGAGAGTGAGAGCTGGATGTGGTCGGTCTGCCTATTTATGCCCCACACACAATGCAATCTCCTAGTCCCTACAATCCTACAGTTTATTGGACACAGGAATTCGGCCCTGTACTGTAACCAAAGGTCATAGGTTGATTCATACAGGTGGGCTGTGCTGATTTCCAACAGCTCAGGTGGGTGGGGAACTGGGTTTCCCGCCGCATACCTGAGTATGTGCAAATCATAGAAATGGACATAAACTTCTTATGTCCATAACTATTCGCACGAGCGATTAATACGCTCCAAACCAACACCGGAATATTGCTAATTAAATACTCTTCCGATGGGTATCAAACACTGCTGTATGACTCCTGTTAGACCCTTCGTGCAATACAAAGAGGGATTCCTCCGCTCAGGGACATTCTATCTAAACCAAACTTACAGAAACTATTGAGGGGAACATGATCTATAAACTACATTAATTGTGAACTTTTGTAACGAATGAGTCGCACGCTACGATCACATAAACTCTACCGTAAATGCGCATACTGCGCGTGCGAGTGCACGCTATTGCGGGTATGCGCTTCCACGGGAGAGCGTACGCATGCGCAGCACGGACCAGTGTGCGGTGCAAATATGGCAGTGTGCACTAAGACATTTTTCTGACTTTGACAGTCCACCCTTTGGCAGTCAATAATAACTGCCACAAAATATTTAAGGAGAAAAATGTAAGTCAGGGGTTAATTGATTTCCATGGTGGGGAAAGGAAGAAGAATGGAGTAGGTGTGAAGAGGGTATGACCTAGTGAGAAAGTAGAAGCATGTGTGTATGAGTCCATGTTTGGAGGGTCATGTATCATCGTGCCGTACGTGTGGTAAATCAAGCTTCGAGGTATTGCGAAGTATACATTTGAATTCCTTCTTATCCTGTGGTACAGGTCTGTGGATGGGCTGTCAAACTCTACCGAGCTCATTTCGGCTGTGGTTGTAACACAATGGGGATGCACATTTTAGTTGATGATACATGAATTGGGGGGGGGTATGTGGTTGCTGCTATCTGTGCCTGTATTCCCTATCGACTATGTGTGTTATTACCTGAGGGTTGCAGAGATGAAGATAAAGAACACTTACGAAAAATGCAATGATATTCTATGTCAGGTTAATGTACGTTCGTCGATTGGGGTCTTGATTGGTGTCGGTTGATTGGAGTCTTCTTCTTTGTGCTTTTGCTCATAAATCGTGAGTAAAGCAAACAACGTCCATGGATTTACAAAAAATGTTGGGCTAGCGTGGTTTTAAAGTTCCTAGGGAAACTGGGGTACCCATGGCATTGTCCATCAAAATCTTGTATATCAGGTCGTCTGCTCTTCTTCTTTCCATCTTTCCGTTGTCGGCCCCTTGGCTCATCAAATCCTTCGTCTACGTGGGTCTTTGTACCTCGGAGGAAAACATAGAAATGGGTGAAAGACGGACCGTATACTCATTACATCATTACGTCATGGTTTCTAGCATTGGGTCATAAATCAAATCCAGGTTAATTACAGTTTCCTCACTCCTTAAGCTCATCACTTTCGTACTTTGCTTGCACCTCATCAAAGCCTGCCCGCATCTAAATATCAATCCAATAGATATAACGACACCCAAAATACATAGGAGAAACTTTCCAACATCCATTATGACTCCTTGAGCCCAGTCTCCTAAACCGGAGAACCAATTTCGCGGGTTCAACCATGACACCCAACCAGTCAGCTCATTACCTACAGCAGCAAGGGTGAGATTGTGTTTTCGACGAAATTCCCACTTTAATTGCAGAATATCGTCCATCTTTTGGTCTATGACCTCTACCGGATCCTCGGTGCTATTTGTGATATACGTGCAACACTTTATGCCGTACTGTGTTGCCAATGTAACACAATATCCGCCTGTTACTGCTGTAAGATAATTAAGAATCATCCTATGCTGAACTAGTTCTGTTTTGTAAGCTTGAAGTTCTCTTCCAGTGTATCTAAACGTGTCATCATACATTTCAGTGATATTATCTAACAAATTGGCGAGTGCGGAAATGTATCTATAATTCATCACACCTCGAGCGGTGCGAGTGAAATCTAACGCTACCAGAACCTGAATCCCGGTGGATTCATGGATAAGATCAGAGGCCGGATGCTCTAACCTTTCTGACAGTTGTCTTTTAACAAGGTGCTCGTAGTGAGTGTGAGTATAAGGAGTTTGGGCACCACGGTGTATGTCCTTCATTTTGTCATGTGTAACAGTCATTACTTCAGGCAATACTTTTCCAATATAACACAATCCTTCAGAGTTTGGGGCAAGCCACTTGTACGCCTTTCTCCCGCATATGAAATATGCATCATCGGGGAGAACATAAGGGACGGAGAAGGACATGACCATGTTACAAACCTTCCAGGTGAAATCTCCTGACCCTAATTCTTCCATCTGTCTAATGCACGTATCAGTTTGTACGATATGTGCACAGTATCCTGGTGATACCTCTCCAACTTTAGTAATCCTATTTCCTAAGGTATATCGATACCGGAATGATTTTCCTCTACTGGCTATGTGGCGTACGAGCTCTGTATCTGTAGGCATTCTATCTGCTCTGTGTGAAAAGGTCATGGTAAGGTTGCTCCATGACACTTCCCAATTTCCCGGTTTTCTGGGATTGGAGATGTTAAAACATATGAGGGACCTATCCACATGGTATTGGTGGAGCTTCAAACTAGGAGGGCTGGAGATGTTAAACCTCCGGTCCACCGGTCTCCCACCACTTAGCTCAAGTACCTCCCCTAACGTTAAAGGAAATGGTACTAGCCCTGATTTACTGTGACCCTGAGGTACTTGAGAGCATACCCAACAATCTGTTTGGTTTAACACGTTACCCACTAAGGAGTGATAGTCACTCAATGGATGCCGGTCTATATGGATATTAAAACTAGATTGACATTTCTTTATGCATCCATCTTCAACCAGATTATCACAGAGCCTACAGATACAATTTTCCTCAGCTAACAATCCATCACAATTTCTTCTATCGGATCGTTTTCTGATACTCGCCTTTGCTTGTTGGCTTGGTTGATCTTGGAAAACTACGCCTCCATCATCATAATCGGAACCCATTCCAGAACCTCTTTCGACCTCTATGGTACTCTCGCCGGAACAGACTGTTCTGGTCAACATCATGGTTAACATCAAAATCCGGATCACAGTCTCTTGGGGCAAGTCCATCTTTGAGGAGGAAATAGAGAAGAATGAGAAGGGGGAAAAAGAAATTTTAAGGGAGAGGGGATGGGAAGTGGAGAAAACAATAAAAGGGAGAGGGGAGTCGACAGCTGCTTTCGGTCTTCAAGGCTCAGGTGCCGCCTCAGTCCTCCTGGAACAGACACTCTAGTGATACAACCTCTACCGTCTGTTCCTTATCACGGGACTTCTCTGGATCAGCAACCTTCTTGCAGTGGGATGAATGGACCCAAGTCTCTCTCTCAGCAACCTTCAATGCTGTGGTGCTAGTCAATAAGACCTGGTATGGTCCTTCCCATCTATCAATAAGACAACCTGAGCGTAGAAAATTTCGTATCATTACATAATCCCCAGGTTCAATGTCATGACAATTACTATCTGGTAAATCAGGAATCACCAACTTCAGATTATCATTTTGATTCCTCAACTGTTTACTCATGTTAATCAAGTACTTTACAGTTACTTCATTGTTACATTTCAAATCATCCTGAGGGTTAATCATGACATGCGGTTGTCGACCAAACAAGATTTCAAAAGGGGACAGATTAAGAGGGGACCTGGGAGTGGTTCTGATGCTATACAAAACAATGGGTAAAGCTTCTGGCCACGTCAATCCTGTCTCTGCCATTACTTTACTCAATTTATTTTTAATAGTGCTGTTCACTCTTTCGACCTTCGCGCTCGCCTGTGGACGGTACGGAGTGTGCAGCTTACTATCAATTCCCATCAACTTACACATTCCTTGAAAGACATCACCTGTAAAATGGGTACCCCTATCACTTTCAATGATTCTAGGGATACCATATCTACATACAAATTCCTGCACAATTTTCTTAGCTGTAAACATAGCGGTATTTGTAGCTGTTGGAAAAGCTTCGACCCAATTCGAGAAAACATCTATACAAACAAGTACATATTTCAAATTTCTACATGGGGGTAATTGAATGAAGTCAATTTGTATTACTTGGAAAGGGCCGCCGGCAGGTGGGATATGGGATGGTTCTGTTGGTATTGCTTTTCCAATATTCTTTCTCAGACAGGTAAGGCATGACATTGCTCTTTTACTAGCATGAGAGGAGAATCCTGGGGCGCACCAGTATGCTCTTACCAACTTGCACATCCCCTCCTTGCCTAGATGAGTCAGCCCGTGAGCTGCTTCAGCCAGACACGGAAGGTATGCCCTGGGGGCCACTGGTTTACCATGTCCATCCGTCCAGAGCCCTGAGGACTCCTGGCCATATCCCTTTGCCTTCCAGACTGCCTTCTCCTGAGTGGAACACAAATTCTGCATTTCACACAACTTTTGTGTGTTGATGGTATTAAATACCATCAGTTGTGTGGTGTCTGTCCGTATGGGGGTAGCAGCTGCAAGCTTTGCAGCTTCGTCTGCTCGGCTGTTACCAAGGGATACTGGGTCTTGACTATATGTATGTGCTTTACATTTGATAACAGCCACTCTGTCGGGTTCCTGTATCGCTGTTAGAAGCCTTTTTATGTGAGCTGCATGCGCTATCGGTGTACCAGCTGCCGTCATGAAATTTCTGAGACGCCATAGCGCTCCGAAATCATGTACTACCCCGAACGCGTATCTAGAATCGGTGTAGATATTGGCAGACTTACCCTTAGCCAATTCACATGCTCTGGTTAGGGCGACCAGTTCAGCAACCTGGGCTGAGTGAGGTGGGCCTAGCGGTTCCGCTTCTATGGTGTCTTGGTCATCTACGACTGCGTATCCAGTACACAAGTCTCCCGAGTCTGACTGTCTGTGACAACTACCGTCCGTGTAGAACGTGAGTTCTGCATCTTCTAGTGGATTGTCACTGATGTCAGGCCTTGCGGTAAAATTTTGGGTCAAATATTCCATACAATCATGTGTATCTTCCTTTGCATTAAATCCTCCTTCCCCATCACTCTCACCTCCCACCCTTTGTGCCTGTCCAGGCACACCTGGGAGAAATGTTGCAGGGTTTAATGCGCTGCATCTCCTTATGGTGATGTTTACTGGGGCCATTAGTGCCAATTCCCATCTCGTAAACCTTGCTGATGAGACATGTCTGGTTTGGGCAGAATTCAATAAGGCCGATACCGCATGTGGTGTATGGATTGTGAGGTTGTGGCCTAGCACGACATCTTCGCTTTTCGTCACTAGCAAT
This sequence comes from Pseudophryne corroboree, assembly GCF_028390025.1. Classification (NCBI taxonomy): domain Eukaryota; kingdom Metazoa; phylum Chordata; class Amphibia; order Anura; family Myobatrachidae; genus Pseudophryne; species Pseudophryne corroboree. The sequence continues at coordinate 472,532 of NW_026967624.1, forward strand.
GCTATCGCCGCAACGCTACGCAAGCATGTGGGGAGGGATCGCGCCACCGTGTCTAGCTGAGCGCTGTAGTATGCAATTGGCCTGCTGGCATCACCGTGTTTTTGTGTTAGTACACCTGCTGCGCACCCAGCACTTTCTGTTCCATATAGTTCAAAGGGTTTCCCATAGTCTGGCATACCTAGTGCTGGTGCCTGCGTTAGGCACTGTTTGAGTCTCTCAAATGCTGTTTCGGATTCGTCTGTATGCGAAATCCGATCAGGTTTGTTTGAAGAGACCATTTCCTGCAAAGGTAGCGCCAATATGGAAAACCCTGGGATCCAATTACGGCAATACCCACACATTCCTAAAAACGTCCTGATCTGTTGCTGGGTTTGTGGCAGTGTCATGTCTCTAATGGCTTGTATTCTATCAGCGGTCAGGTGTCTCAGTCCTTGTGTTAGACAGTGTCCCAAGTATTTTACCTTAGCTTGGCATAATTGCAACTTGTCTTTGGAGACCTTGTGACCTGTGTCTGAAAGATGAAACAGGAGCTGTTTCGTATCCTTCAGGGATGCCTCCAATGAATCAGAACACAGTAGTAGATCATCCACGTACTGTATCAACACTGATCCACTTTCCGGTTGGAAAGACTGTAAACAATCATGCAAAGCCTGAGAAAATATACTTGGACTATCTATGAAACCTTGGGGTAACCGAGTCCACGTGTATTGGACTCCTCTGTATGTGAATGCAAACAAATATTGGCTGTCAGGGTGCAGAGGTACCGAAAAGAAAGCGGAGCAGAGGTCAATAACAGTGAAAAATTTGGCAGTGGGAGGAATTTGCATTAGGATGACAGCTGGATTAGGCACTACGGGGAACTGACTCTCAACTATTTTGTTAATCCCCCTTAGATCCTGCACTAGCCTGTAACCCCTCCCCCCACTCTTTTTAACAGGGAAGATGGGACTATTTGCTGTGCTGGACGTTCTTACTAGAATGCCCTGTTGTAGCAAGCGCTCTATTACCGGGAAAACTCCTAACTCCACCTCTGGCTTCAGAGGATACTGTGGGATTTTTGGAGCTATCCTACCATCTTTTACTTGTACTACTACTGGAGCTACGTTTGCCATTAATCCAGTGTCCTGTCCATCTTTTGTCCAAAGTGACTCTGGTATCTGAGATGTCATCTCTTCTATTTGGGATGGATTCCTATTTGTCATAATGGAATGTGACATTAATTTTGATGGGGAGTCTAACATGTCTCGTACTTCCTGAGCGTGATTCTCAGGGATGTCCAAGAATACACCTTCAGGAGTACAATAAATGACGCAACCCATTTTACATAGTAAGTCTCTTCCCAGGAGATTGGTCGGTGCCGATGCAGCCAGCAAAAAGGAATGCTTGGTATGCAAAGGCCCTATTGTAATCTCGGCTGGTTTGCTAACAGGGTAGTGCTGGACTACTCCTGTTACTCCTATGGCTGGAACTGTCCTACCAGTGGTTCTCATGCCCACTGTCGAATTGATCACTGACTTGGCCGCCCCTGTGTCTACAAGAAAGTTTAAAGTTTTACCGGCTACATTGATTGCAATCTCTGGTTCGCTTCCAAGACTGGCAATCAATTTAACTGGTTGCAGATTACAGGTATGGCCACACCCCTATTGGGTATGCTGACCTCCCTGAATCCCGCTGGCAGCAACTACTTGTGAGGGAGTTAGCTGGGAACTACCAGAGGCATGCCAATCTCTGTTTGGGGGATATCTTTTTGTTTCCCCTGTATGTGGCTCAAAACTCCGCCTCTGTGGACCCTGCTCCCAATGTCGTGTGTGGTGTTGTTGTCTAGGGGGTTGAAAAGATCTTTGTACATTTCTTACTCTACAGTCTCGTGCAAAATGTCCTGGTTTGTTACAAGAAAAACATGTTATTACACTTGCCTTACCCACAGGATTCGGTGGTACATACGCAGGCTGCCTTGTGGTCAGCGCCTGTATACTTACGGACATCAACTTATCACTTTGCGACTCCCTGTGCCTAGTGATATTTCTGTCGTGATCAATAGCAGCCTCTCTCAAGGTGGACACTGACAGACCTCGCCAACATGGCTGCGTGGTCTGTACCCTAGCTTTTAATGTTTCTTTCAAACCATCCATCAGTACAGATACTGCTACTTCTCGATGGTTTGGGTTGGTCTTTATGTCTTCTATACCAGTGTACTTTGCCATTTCTAA